>NC_091955.1:92626834-92831834 GCF_031021105.1 Erythrolamprus reginae | reverse complement strand
GCTCTATGCTGAATTTGAATTTGAAAAATGTAAGAGTTATTCTTGAGTGTTCCTTGGCACAAATATATACTGTTCAAAAAAATAAAGGGAACACTCAAAGAACCCATCCTAGATCTGAATGCATGAAATATTCTCATTGAATACTTTGTTCTGTACAAAATTGAATGTGCTGACCACATGTGAAATTGATTGTCAATCAGTGTTGCTTCCTAAGTGGACAGTTTGATTTCACAGAAGTTTGATTTACCTCGAGTTATATTGTGTTGTTTAAGTCTTCCGTTTATTTTTTTGAGCAGTCTACATCGGACCTGAGAACCTTTGCTATTGGATGAACTGGTGGCATACACAGAGTTCCTGCTAAATTTCCAAAATAAAAGCACTGGTTTGCTTGAGAATTAAAACTTTCCCTCCTCTATCCAGTGGTTATAATTGTTTTTAAAATCCTTCCTTTTATGAATCTAGCCCTTAGACTTATATAATGCTTTACAATGCTTTACAGCATTTTCTTAGCAGTTTACAGAGTCAGCCTATTGCCCCCCAACAATCTGGGTCCTCATTTTACCCACCTTGGAAGGATGGAAGGCTGAGTTAGTCTTGAGCCGGTCAGCATCGAACTTTTGGCAGTCAGCAGAATTAGCCGGCAATACTGGGTTCTAGCCACCATGGTGCTATAAGCTGGATGGACTGATTTTAAGTCATTTTGTTTCCAGCACTGTCATAACATTTGTTAAATGAATGATTGTACAGTGGTACCTCTACCTAAGAATGCCTTTACTTACGAACTTTTCTAGATAAGAACCGGATGTTCAAGATTTTTTCTCAGGAACCATTTTCCACTTAAAAACCCAAGCCTCCAAAACTGTAACTGGAAAAGACAGAGAGAAGCCTCCGTGGGGCCTCTCTAGGAATATACTGGGAGGAAACAGGGCCAGAAAAGGCAGGAAGAAGCCTCCTTGGGGTCTCTCTAGGAATATACTGGGAGGAAACAGGGCCAGTAAAGGAGGGGAGAAGCTTCCTTGGGGCCTCTCTAGGAATATACTAGGAGGAAACAGGGCCAGAAAAGGTGGGAAGAAGCCTCCATGGGGCCTCTCTAGGAATCTCCAGGGAGGAAACAGGGCCAGAAAAGGCAGGGAGAAGCCTCCGTAGGGCCTCTCTAGGAATATACTGGGAGGAAACAGGGCCAGAAAAGGCAGGGAGAAGCCTCCATGGGGCCTCTCTAGGAATCTCGTGGGAGAAAACAGGGCCAGAAAAGGCAGAGAGAAGCCTCCGTGGAGCCTCTCTAGGAATCTCCTGGGAAGAAACAGGGCCGGAAAAGGTGGGGAGAAGCCTCCGTGAGGCCTCTCTAGGAATCTCTTGGGAGGAAACAGGGCCTCCACCCTCCCTGTGGTTTCCCCAATCACACACATTATTTGCTTTTACATTGATTCCTATGTGAAAAATTGCTTCTTCTTACAAACTTTTCTACTTAAGAACCTGGTCATGGAACAAATTAAGTTCGTAAGTAGAGGGACCACTGTAAGTTCAGTATTCCCTACAATTTTAACTGAGCAACTGGGATATTTTGAGCAGGGTTGGACAATTCTTAGGGTTTCTATCTGGATCAGGCCTCTTAGCAACTGCATTGGACCATATTATAGGCAGTCCCCAACTTACGACCATCACTGAGAGCAGAATTATATCAGTCATAAGTCATGCTGGTTTTTAAGCAGGTCACCATGGGACTATGCCTGATTTTTTATAACCTTTAAAAAAAAAATTGAATTTGGGCCATAAGTAGTCCCGGGGAAGTTTGGTGTAACTTTGAACAGTCGCCAAGCAATTGGTCATAAGTCACGGATTACCCATGGTGGGGAATAGACGTCAATATTTGAGAATTCCAAATGCAGCATGATTGATTGACAAAAAAATTTGTAAAGTATGAATCAACTGTAAACTGACACAACAGTCATTTGGAAAGGAACCACAGGCTCAGTTTAGTCAAAGTGAAACCTTTTGCTATTCCACTGTTGTCAGCAAGAAAATTTAAACCTGGTTTAAAGATCAGGCCATAGCTTTGACTGCCCTATTCCCTGGAAGTGAAATGAAATAAAATAAAATATTTAAAATAGACCCTGTATATTTCCTTTTTATGCTATCTGACTACTTCAGAAAAGCCGAGGGTATTTTATGGTTGGGCTTTTAAGCGTTCAGATTTTATTGAAAAAACAACAGCATGTTTCTAGTCCATAAGGTGACAGGACTATATTTTAATATTATTTGGGCAGTGGCTTGGGAAATCACAAATACAGGCAGTCCTCGACGTGTGACCACAACCAGGCTCCCAAATTTCTATTGCTAAGCGAGGCAGCTGTTAAGTGAATTCTGCTCCATTTTACGTCCTTTCTTGCCACCGTCGCTAGTGTGAAGCAATTCAGCTGCTAATCAAATTTAGCGACACGGTTATTAAATGAATTCGGCTTCCCCATTGATTTTGCTTATCAGACGGTCGCAAAAAGGGGATCGGTTGACCAACCCCAGGAGCATGCAACCGTTGCAAATACAAGTCTGAATTTTGATCACGTGATCATGCAATGGTCATAGGTGTGAAAAATGGTCATAAGTTATTTTGGTTAGTGGTGTTGTAACATTGAACAGCCGTTAAACGAACTGTTGTAAATCAAGGACTGCTGGTACAGATCTTGGAAAGTTTGCAAATCACAAAAGTGAAAAATAGAATGGGATGGGATGGGATGGAATGGAATAGAATATCATAGAATAGAATAGAGTAGAGTAGAATAAAATAGAATAGAATAGAATAGTATATTGTAGAACAGAATACTGTAGAATAGGATACTGTAGAATAGAATAGAATAGAATAGAATTCTTTATTGGCCAAGTGTGATTGCACACACAAGGAATTTGTCTTTGGTGCATATGCTCTCAGTGTACATAAAAGAAAAAGACACATTTGTCAAGAATCACGAGGTACAACACTTAATGATCGTCATAAGGGGTCAAATAAGCAATGAAGAAACAATCAATATTAATAAAACCGTAAGAAGCAACAGGTTACAGTCATACAGTCATTAGTGGGAGGAAATGGGTGACAGGAATGACGGGAACATTGGGACCTTTGCAATGTTTTGGGCCAAAGAAAACAAAGAGAAATATATAATTCTACAGTATTGTTTCCTCTCTCTCCAGCCTGAGAAATAATGTGTTTAAAAACACAGCATCACCATTAATCTGATCCTGATGTTTAAAACTCTCTGTTCGGTTTGAAAGATCGTAACTAAATTGTTGAGCAGTGACATTATTTTAGAGGTAGGGCTGTATAATGTTCACTCCTGAATGTTGTAGTTAAAACACACACACAACAACTATTGAAATCTTCTTAAGGTTTTCTGGGAAGAAGCTTTTTACGTTAGCATTTTTCTACGGGATAAAACATATGCACATGGCTTGGCGAAATGTGTTCGCCTCTGCTGAGGTTCATTAGTCATGGAGCGCTGCGGGAAGAACTTAACCGAAAAAGATTGGTTGGTTTTTTTGGAGGGTGGACGTTGGTGGAGCCGTTGTTTACAGGCTGTCTGCAGAACATATGACTCCAGCCTGAGAGGAGTAAAGAGAGGAATGTCAAGGAGAACAATTTTGGATGCCTAACATCTTTAATTAACTCCGTCCCCGACAATCCATGGTCCCTAAGGGTGGTTGGTGGGATGAAGGGCAGGGTGCCCATCCGAGAAGTAATGTAGATTGAAGGAGATTGGCTGGATGGAGAAGGCTTCTAACTGCCCATGTGGTGGTCTCCAAATGTCCAAGGATGCCTTCCTTGGCATTCGTCACCTCCCCGGGCCCACCCGTTTCCCATTTTGTAATTTACCAAACGTGTTGTTACGATGGAAACTGGGCAAGCCTTGAAATCGAAGTGCCGATCGCAATGCTCTTTCGAAAAAAAGAACATGTTTTTTGAGTTCCCTCCACGGGCCTTTTAAAGAAATAAGGAACGAGGGAGTTGGTTGGGGGGGGCAAGAGGGGGCTTTGTCGCTTGGATGTTTGCCCGCCACCACCAGGAGGACAGCTAAGCTGAAATTTTAGAGAGGACCTTGAGAAGATTGTGTGGAGCCAGACCTTTCTGGTTAACCTCTGCTCAGAAGGGTGTGTCTTGGCTCTGGCCGTACTCGTCTCGACGGCCATTTTGTGAATCGGGAACACCATCCCTGAAGTCAGCCATTTTGTGAGAACGGGCCACCAAACGTTGTGGATCCAAGAAAGAGAGATGCTTATTTGACCCCTATGACAATCATTAAGTGTTGTACTTCATGATTCTTGACAAAGGTATATTTTATTCTTATGTATAGTGAGAGCATATACACTTGGCTGATAAAGAATTCTCTTCTCTTCTCTTCCCTTCCCTTCCCTTCCCTTCCCTTCCCTTCCCTCCCATTCCCTTCCCTTCCTCCTCTCCCTTCCCCTCCCCTCCCCTCCTCTTCCATTCCATTGCATCCCATTCTAATTTTACTCTATTCTATTCCATCCCATCCCATCCCATCCCATTCCATTCCATTCCATCCCATTCTAATTCTATTCTATTCTATTCTATTCTATTCTATTCTATTCTACTCTACTCTACTCTACTCTACTCTACTCTACTCTGAATGAAACCCCAGAGTGGGTCTACCTCGATGGGAAAGAAGTGGGTCAACCACTGCTTGCTTCCGAGAGATAAAGGCAGTCCTCATTTTACGACCACAACTGAGTCCCAAATTTCTGTGGCTAAGCGAGATGATTGTTAAAGTGAATTTCTCTCCTCATTTCACGACCTTTCTGGCCACAAGTGAGTGAGTGAGTGAGTTAGCAACATGATTGTTAATTGAATCTGGCTTCCCCATTGACTTTGATTGTCGGAAGTTCACAAGAGGTGATCCCAGGTTGGTTAAGTTACTCGAGGTTTAAATGTCAAAACCGAACGTTGGACGGACATCAGACAATCGATGAGGAGCAGTAAGTAGGATGGAAAATTGGCCCCATGTGTGGAGATGTCTATCTCTTGGATCTTGAAAGACGGGTAATTGCAGAAAGTCCTGGATGCTGTAAGGCACTTTGTAGGGATCAACTCTTTATCAGCTTCATCTTGTATGGCTCAATTTTAATCTCTGATTTAAGCCTTAATGATTGAACTGGGTGGATATATTCTTAATACCATCTGGAGATACACATGGTTGATGGTCCCACTGGTTTTAGGGAGGCCCATGAATAATGTATCTAAAATTGTTATTCATCTGCAGGGGGGGGGGTTGTATCTGGGAGCTCTATTGTTTAATAAACTGAAAAGTTATGGATAGAGACTATAACCGTGATTTATTTATTTATTAGATTTGTATGCCGCCCCTCTCCGTAGACTCAGGGCGGGTAACAACAATAATAAAACAGCATATGACAAATCTAATATTTAAAATAACTAAAAACCCTCGGATTCTACTCGTCATATATCTTCTTACTTTGTTCCACCTTCCCATCAGTTGTTTCAATTAAGTTTCATTATCCAAATTTATCCTATTATCCATCATTTCAAATTGAATATTGTCCACCATGTACCTGTACCAATTTTGCATTGTCCATTTTGTCGCATCCTTCCAACCCAAAACTATTACCGCCTGAACGCTTTCTATTGTTTTGTTTTATTTCTCTAAATTGTCCCATCACATTGCTTTTAACTAATACTGCCATTTCCTTAGTGATTGTCCATTGTATATTTAACATTCTATTTATGTCCTCTTGCACTTTTTGCCAAAATTCCTGCACTATGGGGCATTCCCAAATCATATGCATAAACACTCCTTTATCTTGACAGCCATGCCAACAGTTACCCAATAGAATAGAATAGAATTCTTTATTGGCCAAGTGTGATTGGACACACAAGGAATTTGTCTTGGTGCATATGCTCTCAGTGTACATAAAAGAAAATATAGATTTGTCAAGAATCGTGTGGTACAACACTTAATGATTGCCATAGGGGTCAAATAAGCAACAAAGAAACAATCAATATTAATAAAAATCTTACGATACAAGCAACATGTTACAGTCATACGGTCCTAAGTGGGAGGAAAAATGGGTGATAGAAATGATGAGAAAAAACTATTAGAAATAGAAGTGCAGACTTATTTTGACAGTGTTGAGGGAATTATTTGTTTAGTAGAGTGATGGCGTTACAAAAGATACACCAACGCTGAGCATGGAATGAATATTATTATTTTTGAGTGTCTTCTGGGTTCACTTTTGCAACTTTGAACTAATTCTTGAAATTTTAGTTGATTAAAATTTTGTGTCCTTCACTGTCGGAATCATGCAACTTTGATCTGATGTTGTTACTTGCACAATCGCTGGGGAAAGATGGCAGCCCTACTCAGACAACTGTTTAATTGTTTTAAAACTGTTTTATAGGTTTTTAGTATTAGTTGGATGTTATATTTTTGATTGTAAGCCACCCAGAGTTCCTAGGGAGTCTGGTGGCATAAAAATTGAATAAATAAATAGATGGATAGATAGATAGATAGATAGATAGATAGATAGATAGATAGATAGAGATAGATAGATAGCTAGGTAGATAGGTAGATAGGTAGATAGGTAGAGAGAGAGAGATAGGTAGGTAGATAGATAGGTAGGTAGGTAGGTAGATAGATAAATAGATAAATAGATAAATAGATAAATAGATAAATAGATAAATAGATAAATAGATAAATAGATAAATAGATATAATCTCCTTCTGTGCTGGTGCAGGAGCGCAAAGAGAATGCCATTGGATTTCTAGAAATAATTTGTTGAGGCTATATACTAATGAATTGATGCCCGGTTTATTGTAATGGGCCGGCTTTGCTTCTATGGGGTGCAAAGCAATGGTTTAGGGTAGAGTTATTCAACCCATGGCAACTTTAAGATGGGTGGACTTCAACTCCCAGAATTCTGGGAGCTGGCTGTGGAATTCTGGGAGTTGAAGTCCACCCATCTTAAAGTCACCCAAGGTTGAGAAATACTACTTGAGAATCTTCAAAACCGCCACGTTAATCTATTGGTGAGGTAACTATGCTTTCTCTCTTCTCCTCCAGTCAGCTGCAAGACGGGCTGGGACATCGTGTGCAAACTGCCAGACGACAACCACCACACTGTGGAGGAGGAACGCCAACGGGGATCCTGTGTGTAATGCCTGTGGGCTGTATTACAAGCTACACAATGTAAGTGAGGCAGTCATACTCTCAGCAGTGATAAACACCATTGCGTTACCTCAGGGGTCTCCGACCAGGTCAGGGCTAGGCAAAGTTGGCTCTTCTACAACATGTGGACTTCAACTCCCAGAATTCCTGAGCTACCATTATTGGCTTAGGAATTCTGGGAGTTGAAGTCCAGAAGTCATAGAAGAGCCAACTTTGCCTACCCCTGGACCAGGTCAATTGTTGAAGACTTGTGGACTTCAGTTCCCAGAATTCTACAGCTGGCAATGATGGCTGGGGAATTCTGGGAGTTGAAGTGCACGGTTCTTAATGTTGACGAGGTCGAACGGCCCTGAATTGCATGGGAAAGCTAGATTGAACTGTTCTTGGTGTGCTTCATTTCAGGCTGCACTCCTGGGATCAAACACAGGATATTTTAGTCCAGGGAATGGGGATCATTAAATAGGACACTCAGTCAGCGTTGAACACAGCTTTATTGGAATCCACATAGTTCAGAATACACAGCTCTGATGCACCTCGAAATGACAGGCAAACCAGAACCCTCCCCCAAGACCAGCAACCAATTAACTTGAAGTAAACCTCCCACCAAAACTAACCTGTTTTCCCTAGTAACACACATAACCAATAGAACAACCATCCCCAGTATCCAGGCAGGACATAACAGGGAACGATAGCCCTTTCATCACCTGTGGACATTAACTCCCAGAATTCTTGGAATTCCATGACTTTCAGTCCTATCCTCCAAATTTCAGATCCGTCTAAATTCCCACAATGCCCTTGTCGAACCATGCTTTGAAAGGGATTGTGGACAATGTAAAGAATAGACTAGACTAGACTAGAACAGACTAGAACAGAACAGAACAGAATAGAACAGAACAGAATATAATTTTTTATTGGCCAAGTGTGATTGGATACACAAGCAATTTGTCTTTGGTGCATATGCTCTCAGTGTACATGAAAGAAAATATATATTTGTCAAGAATCATGAGGTAAAAACACTTAATGATTGTCATGGGGGACAAATAAGCAATGAAGAACCAATATTAATAAAAATCTTAAGGATACAAGCAACAGGTCAGTCATAAGTGGGAGGAAATGGGTAATAGAAATGATGAGAAAAAACTAGTAGTAATAGCAGTGCAGCCTTAGTGAATAATTTGACAGTGTTGAGAGAATTATTTGTTTAGCAGAGTGATGGCGTTTGGGAAAAAATGTTCTTGTGTCTAGTTGCCTTGGTGTGCAGTGCTTTGTAGTGACGTTTTGAGGGTAGGAGTTGAAACAGTCCAGGATGTGAGGGGTCAGTAAATATTTTCATGTCCCTTTTTTTGACTCATGCAGTACAGTGTTCCCTCAATTTCCGCGAAGTAGAGATGCGGAAGTAAATGCACTATTTTTGGCTATGAACAGTATCACAAGCCTTCCCTTAACACTTTAAACCCCTAAATTACAATTTCCCATTCCCTTAGCAACCATTTAGATTATTACTCACCATGTTTATTTATTAAAGTTTATTAAAAAAAATATTTATTAAAGGCGGACAAAAGTTTGGCGATGACATATGACGTCATCAGGCGGGAAAAACCGTGATATAGGGAAAAAACAGCGAAGTATTTTTTAATTAATATTTTTGAAAAACCATGGTATAGACTTTTCGCGAAGTTCGAACCCACAATAATCGAGGGAACACTGTATATAGGTCCTCAATGGAAGGCAGGTGGGCAGCAATTGTTTTTTACACAATTCTGATTCTCCTCAGAATAATTCACCATTGTATGCCTTTGCGATTTTTTTGTGAGAGATTTTGGAAAAGCTGGAGGCCGTGACCAGCTCCCAAAAAAAGTTAATTGATTTTTGTTTAGATTAACAGACCCCTGACCATGAAGAAGGAAGGCATCCAGACCCGAAACCGGAAGATGTCTAGCAAGTCGAAAAAGAGCAAAAAGATTCACGACGGCCTGGATGATTTCCCCAAAAGCAGCTCCTTCAATCCCGCCACCCTTTCCAGACACATGTCGTCCATCAGTCATATTTCTCCGTTCAGCCATTCGGGCCACATGTTGACCACGCCCACTCCGATGCACCCTTCTTCCGGTTTGTCTTTCGGACCTCACCATCCCTCAAGTATGGTTACCGCCATGGGCTAAAAAAAAAAAGCATTCTCAGGCAGAGGGGGAAATAAAAATAAGTGTACAAAAATAAAGAGAGACTTTCCTGCTTAAAAGAAAAAAGAAAAAAGCAAAAAAAAGAAAGAAAGAAGAAACCAAGTTCTTGTTTTATTATTATTTTTTTTCTAAACTTCTCCGAACGAGAAATATCTTTATATATTTGCCTCATCCGAGGGAAAACTTCCTGGCCCTTCCAAAAAACTGTTTGATGCAGATACTAAAAAGAGACTGACGGGAAAATAAAAGGAAGATGGAAAAATTTAAAACCGGCTGAAATCCTCAGAATGAAAGTAAACAAAGCAAAGATGGAATAATAATACGGAAAGTTGACTGCTTGGCTCAAAACGTCTCTGTGTTTTTCCGCCGCCGAAATCTGGAGGCCATTTGTGAATAAACCATCGCCATGCAACTTCACTGTCGAACTGGGTTTTTAGTGCTGTGAAATAATAATAATAATTATAATAATAATATTAATAAATAATAAAGCCCATGCCACCCTCCCTCCCTTCTTCCTCCCATCCCCTTTTCCCCTTGCTTTCTCCCTCCTGCCGAAATTAAAGCAAATAATTGCTGAACACTGTATAACTTATATTGTAAGAAATATTGTACATTTTTGGGGGGAGGAAGATGGACAACTGGGTAGCTGTAAAAAAACAAAAACAAAAATGGGGGTGGCGGGGGAAAGAAAAAAGAAGAGGAAAGAGATTTTGGAGGTGTGGATAGTACGAGGACCACAAAGAAGCAATTTTATGGTATGGTCTGCAGAGAATGACAAACCGGCAAATGGACTAATTGCCAGTTATGCTTTTTTTAGCTGTTTTGCGCGCTCTTGCTCTCTCTTTCCTCACCTGCTGGCTGAAAATTATTTTGATGCATTAAAAATAAAATAAAATTACATCCACGCTGTAAGCAAGTCATCCATTCCAGGCGACGAGCCTCCGATCAACGGTGAAGGGGTTTGACGGGTGATAAACGGGACACCTGGTGTGACACTTTCTTGTCACAGCCGGTTTGTCTTAAAGGCCTATTCGCATTGTGAACCAGTTCTTGTAATTGTCGTTTGTATGTATAACTCAACCACAACAACAACAAAAAAGTGCTCTCAAATAAGACAAGGTGTAGATTTATTTCATCCTATGGGACGCAGAGTTGAATGGTTGTACAAATTTTACTTGCTGCTAGTGTTTAAGAACTGCGCTTTGGGTTTTTTTTTCATTTTCATATTTTTTCCTCTCTTTTTTTTTTGGAGAATAAACTAGATTAAATTCTGTTGATTTGATGTCGGCTTGTGGTTTGGAAGGGATGGGAAGCGATGTGCCCAAAGGGTCTCAAGCAAGGGTGAAATCCAGAAGGTTCTGATAGGTTCGGGAGAACTGGTAGTGGAAATTTGGAGTAGTTCAAAGAACTGGCAAATGCCGCCTCTGGCTAGACCCAGGGTGGGGTGGGAATGGAGATTTAGAAATATCCTTCCCCCTGGAGTGGGGAGGGAAGGGGTATACTGCAGTATCCTTCCCCTGGAGTGAGGAGGAAATGGGGATTTTTCAGTATCCTTTCCCTAGAATGAGGAGTAGATGGGGATTTTTCAGTATCCTTTCCCTGGAGTGAAGAGGAAATAGAGATTTTGCAGTATCCTTCCCCAGGAGTGAGGAGGGAATAGAGCTTTTTCAGTATCCTTCCCCTGGAGTGAGGAGGGAATGGGGATTTTTCAGTATCCTTCCCCTGGAGTGAGGAGGAAATGGGGATTTTGCAGTATCCTTCCCCTGGAGTGAGGAGGGAATAGAGCTTTTTCAGTATCCTTCCCCTAGAGTGAGGAGTGGATGGGGATTTTGCAGTATCCTTCCCCAGTAGTCAGGGAGGAAATAAAGATTTTGCAGTATCCTTCCCCTGGAGTGAGGAGGGAATAGAGCTTTTTCAGTATCCTTCCCCTAGAGTGAGGAGTGGATGGGGATTTTGCAGTATCCTTCCCCAGGAGTGAGGAGGGAATAGAGCTTTTTCAGTATCCTTCCCTGGAGTGAGGAGGGAATGGGGATTTTTCAGTATCCTTCCCCTGGAGTGAGGAGGAAATGGGGATTTTGCAGTATCCTTCCCCTGGAGTGAGGAGGGAATAGAGCTTTTGCAGTATCCTTCCCCAGGAGTCAGGGAGGAAATGGGGATTTTGCAGGATCCTTCCCCTGGAGTGAGGAGGGAATAGAGCTTTTTCAGTATCCTTCCCCTAGAGTGAGGAGTGGATGGGGATTTTGCAGTATCCTTCCCCAGTAGTCAGGGAGGAAATAAAGATTTTGCAGTATCCTTCCCCTGGAGTGAGGAGGGAATAGAGCTTTTTCAGTATCCTTCCCCTAGAGTGAGGAGTGGATGGGGATTTTGCAGTATCCTTCCCCAGGAGTGAGGAGGGAATAGAGCTTTTTCAGTATCCTTCCCTGGAGTGAGGAGGGAATGGGGATTTTTCAGTATCCTTCCCCTGGAGTGAGGAGGAAATGGGGATTTTGCAGTATCCTTCCCCTGGAGTGAGGAGGGAATAGAGCTTTTGCAGTATCCTTCCCCTAGAGTGAGGAGTGGATGGGGATTTTGCAGGATCCTTCCCCAGGAGTGAAGAGGAAATAAAGATTTTGCAGTATCCTTCCCCAGGAGTCAGGGAGGAAATGGGGATTTTGCAGGATCCTTCCCCTTGGATTTAGGACGGACTGGAGATTTTGCAGTATCCTTTCCCAGGAGTGGGGTAGGAATGGAGATTTTGCAATGTCCAGGTGGCAACGTCCAGATGGGTAGGCAGACCCTTATGCTGCCACTGCTACTAGTTTTCCGAACCACTGGCATCCGCCATTACCAGTATGCCCCGAACTGGGCCAAACTGGTACCCTTTCACCTCCCCACTTTCTAGGACATTTTCTCCTTGGCTGAGAATGGCAAGGTTTTGATCTCTCAGCATTAAGATGACCATGAATCCCAAAACTAGTACAAAACATCTTTATGATTGTTTTATGCCCTCCATGAAAAAATTTAAGAGAAGGCAACACACTAGGATTTGGTTAAGATCAAGGAGCATTGAAATTACGGTATCACCTCCCTGTGGTTTGGGTAGGTGGGTCAACTATTTACCCAATGAGAATCAAGGAGTCAGAAAAGGCCCTTTGGATGACGAAGCTCAGCCCTTCCTCACCTGCTCTCACACTGCATGGAACCAGCAGAAGGTATCTCTGAATATTTGCGGGGAATCACATAGAGCAGGGGGTTGACCTATTCTTAAGGCGACCAGATTATAACTTTGGTATATAGGTTTAGAAGGCTTAGAACTACATCACCTTAAGCACAGCCCACAAAATCATCTGCTACAGCGTCCTTCCTGTCAATGACTACTTCAGCTTCAACCACAACAACACACGAGCACACAACAGATACAAACTTAAGGTAAACATAGAAACATAGAAGACTGACGGCAGAAAAAGACCTCATGATCCATCTAGTCTGCCCTTATACTACTTCCTGTATTTTATCTTAGGATGGATAAATGTTTATCCCAGGCATGTTTAAATTCAGTTACTGTGGATTTACCAAGCACGTCTGCTGGAAGTTTGTTCCAAGGATCTACTACTCTTTCAGTAAAATAATATTTTCTCATGTTGCTTTTGATCTTTCCCCCAACTAACTTCAGATTGTGTCCCCTTGTTCTTGTGTTCACTTTCCTATTAAAAACACTTCCCTCCTGGACCTTATTTAACCCTTGAACATATTTAAATGTTTCGATCATGTCCCCCCTTTTCCTTCTGTCCTCCAGACTATACAGATTGAGTTCATTAAGTCTTTCCTGATATGTTTTATGCTTAAGACTTTCCACCATTCTTGTAGCCCGTCTTTGGACCCGTTCAATTTTGTCAATATCTTTTTGTAGGTGAGGTCTCCAGAACTGAACACAGTATTCCAAATGTGGTCTCACCAGCGCTCTATATAGCGGGATCATAATCTCCCTCTTCCTGCTTGTTATACCTCTAGCTATGCAGCCAAGCATCCTACTTGCTTTCCCTACTGCCTGACTGCTCTAAACTCGACTGCAGGAAATACGACTTTAGTAACTGAGTAGTTGATGCATGGAACTCATTACCAGACTCTGTAGTATCATCAGCCAACCCCCAAAACTTTACCTTTAGACTCTCCACTGTTAACCTCACCCGATTCCTAAGAGGTCAGTAAGGGGCGTGCATAAGTGCACCAGCGTGCCTTCCATCCCCTGTCTTAATGTTTCTTTTTTTACTAGTATCATATACAGTATATAGATATTATTATATCTTTGCATACCACCAATATGTACTTGACAAAACAAACAAACAAAAATAAATAAATAAATGGGACCCAGAGAAGACCAGCTCTGTGGGCCTATAGTGGTTGCTGAGACGTATGAGATACAGTGGTACCTCTATCTACAAACACCTCTACTTATGAACTTTTCTGGATAAGAACCAGGTGTTCAAGATTTTTTTGTCTCCTCTCAAGAACCATTTTCCACTTACAAACCCGAGCCTCTGAAACTGTAACCGGAAAAGTCAGGGAGAAGCCTCCATGGGGCCTCTCTAGGAATCTCCTGGGATGGAACAGGGCCGGAAAAGGCAGGAAGAAGCCTCCGTGGGGCCCCTCTAGGAATCTCCTGGGACGGAACAGGGCCGGAAAAGGCAGGAAGAAGCCTCCGTGGGGCCTCTCTAGGAATCTCCTGGGATGGAACAGGGCCGGAAAAGGCAGGAAGAAGCCTCCGTGGGGCCTCTCTAGGAATCTCCTGGGACAGAACAGGGACGGAAAAGGCAGGGAGAAGCTTCTGTGGGGCCTCTCTAGGAATCTCCTGGAAGGGAACAGGGACAAAAAAATCAGGGAGAAGCCTCCATGGGGGCTCTCTAGGAATCTCCTGGGAGGAAACAGGGCTGGAAAAGGTAGGAAGAAGCCTCCATGGGGCCTCTCTAGGAATCTCTTGGGAGAAAACAGGGCATCCACCCTCCCCATGGTTTCCCCAATCGCACACATTATTTGCTATGTGAAAAATTGCTTTTTCTTGCAAACTTTTCTACTTAAGAAACTGGTCATGGAACGAATTAAGTTCACAAGTAGAGATACCACTGTATCATGTATGTGAATGTTATTATATCTTTGTATATCACCAATATGACAAAACAAACAAATATAAATATAAATAAAAATATAAATGGGTCCCAGAGAAGACCAGCTCCGTGGGCCCATATTGGTCGCTGAGAGGTATTCAATTCAATTCAACTTATTAGATTTGTATGCCGCCCCTCTCCGAAGACTCGGAGCGGCTCACAACAATAATAAAAACAGAATAACAATGGAATAAATCTAATAATAAAATTATATAAAAAACCTCTCTATGAGATATATTAAGCTTGCTTTCTAACTCCTTGATAGACATCAGCCCTCTAATTTTTTTTTTTTTTTGCTGGATGTGAGACTTATTTCAAGTTTCACAATTTCATCACTTTGCTGTCGGGTTGACAGAAGTCTATAACTTCTTCCTCTGCGGGTTTTGTGGGTCTTGTTCAATGATGCAAAAAAGATGTCCCTCTGTCCCACTTCCCATTTCTTCTTTCCTCTTTGGTTCTGATGTTCCAGGCTTACAGCTTAAAAACAAATTTTGCAGTAGCCTTCCCCTGCCATTCCCACCAAGCCACGCCCACCAAGCCACATCATGTCCGCCAAGCCACACCCACAGAACCAGTAGTTTTTTAAAAATGAATTTCATCACTGCCCTTAGATATGGGTAAACTGCTACCATGTCACCAGAGGTGATACAGTGATCCCTCGATTATCGCGAGGGTTCCGTTCCAAGACCCCTCGCGATAATCGATTTTTCGCGATATAGTGGTGCGGAAGTAAAAACACCATCTGCACATGCGCGCCCTTTTTTTCCATGGCCGCGCATGCGCAGATGGTGTTTTTACTTCCGCACCTGGGAAGACCCAGGGAAGGTTCCTTCTGCCGCCCAGCAGCTGATCTGCTTGGCAGCGCCGCAGCAGCGAGGAGCCGAAGATCTGGGTTTGCCCTTTGTGTGGGCGGCGGGGAAGACCCAGGGAAGGTTCCTTTGGCCGCCCAGCAGCTGATCTGCTCGGCAGCGCCGCAGCAGCGAGGAGCCGAAGATCCGGGTTTCCCCGCCGCCCACACAAAGGGGAAACCCGGATCTTCGGCTCCTCGCTGCTGCGGCGCTGCCGAAGGAACCTTCCCTGGGTCTTCCCCGCCGCCCACGCGCCGCTCAAGAGCAAGAGGGGGAGAGATAGAGAAAGAGAGAGAAGGAAAGAAAGAGATGAGAGAGGGAGGAAGAGAGTGTGAGAGAGGAAGAAGCAAGATAGAGAAAGAGAGAGAGAAAGAAAGATGAGAAAGGAAGAGAGTGACATCATCGGGTGGGAAAATATTTTTAATTAATATTTTTTGAAAAATCGCGATATAGCGTTTCGCGAAGATCGAGATCGCGAAAATCGAGGGATCACTGTATTCCACTGATTCGGACTGGTTCGAGTGAATTGGTAGTAGTGATTTGCTGGTGGGTCGGCTCACCGACCCCGGCACGCTGCTCCATTTTTCTTACCAGAACGCTGTCCCCCACTATCCACCCAGGAACCCTATTATTATTATTATTATTATTATTATTATTATTATTATTATTATTATTATTATTATTATTATTATTATTATTTTTGTATGCCGCCCCTCTCCGTAGACTTGGGGCGGCTCACAACAGTGATAAAAACAATACATGGTAATAAATCTAATAATTAAAATCTAAAATAACAGTTTTACATTACAAAGTCTAAAAAAACAACAACCAGTAGATGAAATACATACACACAGTCAAATCATGCACAAAGTTACATAGGCAAGGGGGAGATGTCTCAGTTCCCCCAAGCCTGACGACAGAGGTGGGTTTTAAGGAGTTTATGAAAGGCAAGGATGGTGGGGGCAGTCCTAATCTCTGAGGGGAGTTGATTCCACAGGGTCGGAGCCACCACAGAGAAGGCTCTTCCCCTAGATCCCGCCAGACGACATCGTTTAGTCGACAGGACCTGGAGAAGACCAACTCTGTGGGACCTAACCAGCCACTGGGATTCGTGCAGCAGAAGGCGGTCTCGCAGATGTCCTGGTCCGGTGCCATGAAGGGCTTTATAGGTCATAACCAACACTTTGAATTGTGACCGGAAACTGATCGGCAACCAGTGCAGACTGCGGAGTGTTGGTGTAACATGGGCATATCTGGGAAAGCCCATGACAGCTCTCGCAGCTGCATTCTGCACGATCTGAAGTTTCCGAACACTTTTCAAAGGGAGCCCCATGTAGAGAGCATTACAGTAGTCGAACCTTGAGGTGATGAGGGCATGAGTGACTGTGAGCAGTGACTCCCGGTCCAATCCTACCCCCTTCAATGAAGCAAGTTCAGCTGGGTTCATAAGCCCAGGAAGTGACCAACATTCTGGATTCAACTTATAAGTTTAGTGATGTAACAGGTTTGTATCCATACCTGGATCATGCAGCCTTCGTGTGGAATGGTTGAAAATATTAAGACGATGGCTATGGTGAAGCAATACATCCATTTTTATTTGCATCATGAATCGGAAGCGAAAAGAGAAGGCGATGGAACTTTGATCACACTGTTGTGGTCACCATCTTTGACCACATCCTCCAGATACCTCTGTCAGATCTGAAGTCGACAGAGATTACAGAAATCTTTGCGCAACCTGCCGATCTTCTGCTAGGTTGGCCTTTATTTCCCATCACTTTGAAGAACAAGGACCACAGTGTTCAATGATTAGGGACATGGAAGGATCTCACAAAAAAAAATTGCAAACTGGTGATGTAGATGAATTGTCCTTCCAAAGAACTTTGCTTCCAGGGTTGGTGGTTATGTGATAAATTTATACAATTTTGGAAGTTGGTCTTTTTTAAAAAAGAGAATTTATATATTTATCAGATGGCATATCATACATGGAATCTGCAACATATTGGAATCTGTAATGTGGAATCTTATAACATAAAATGGAACATGGAATCTGTAAGAGGCATGGACAATAAAATAGAATAGAATAGAATACAATTCTTTATTGGCCAAGTGTGATTGGACACACAAGGAATTTGTCTTTGGTGCAGATGCTCTCAGTGTACATAAAAGAAAATATAGATTTGTCAAGAATCATGTGGTACAACACTTAATGATTGTCATAGGGGTCAAATAAGAAATGAAGAAACAATCAATATTAATAAGAATCTTAGGATACAAGCAACAGGTTACAGTCATACAGTCCTAAGTGGGAGGAAATGGGTGATGAGAAAAAACTAGTAGAAATAGAAGTGCAGACTTAGTAAAAAGTTTGACAGCGTTGAAAGAATTATTTATTTAGTAGAGTGATGGCATTCGGGAAAAAAACTGTTTTTGTGTCTAGTTAAATGCACCAACATGCCTGCCATCCCTGTTCTAATGTCCTCTTTTGTTCATATCCATTTCATGTATTAATAACCATGTTTATAGAATAGAATAGAATAGAATGGAATGGAATGGAATGGAATGGAGTGGAGTGGAGTGGAGTGGAGCGAGTGGAGTGGAATGGAGTGGAGTGGAATGGAGTGGAATAGAATGAAATGGAATGGAATAGAATAGAATAGAATTCTTTATTGGCCAAGTGTGATTGGACACACAAGGAATTTGTCCTTGGTGCAGATGCTCTCAGTGTACATAAAAGAAAAGATATACATTTGTCAAGAATCATGAGGTACAACAAAATAATTATCATAGGGTACAAATAAGCAATCAGGAAACAATCAATATTAATATAAATCGTAAGGATACAAGCAACAAGTTACAGTCCTAAAGTCATAAGTGGGGGGAGATGGGTGATAGGAACGATGAAAAGACTAATAGTAATAATAATAATAATAATAATAATAATAATAATAATAATAATGCAGCCTTAGTGAATAGTCATTTGTATCCAATGACAAACATTAAGTGTTGTACCTCATGACTCTTGACAAATATCTTTTGCTAGTCATTTTTATTTGGTTTTAAAATATTTTTTAATATTCTGGACCATCTTTTGTGTGAATTTGAGTAAATTCTTTGGCTTCACCATTCCTGGCTCTCCAACAATCCCTTAGATTTAGTTCATCACACAATTAATGAAATGTTTTGGGTATTATTTTCCTTCTTTTTTTTAATTTTTTAGTTACAGTCTTATAATCTTTATTATTGTCTACTATGCCATTAAAATCACCTGTTAGACATAAATTTTCTAATACTAATTCCACCAAATATCTTTTCTTTTATGTACCAATGGCAAATATGTGCCAATGGCAAATCCCTTGTGTGTCCAATCACACCTGGCCAATAAAGAATTCTATTCTAAAACTCAAGGTCATTCTATGTGGGTCAGATTTGCAAGAGGAACCCCCCCCCCCAAAAGCAGCCAATGTCAGAAGGAAATGGTTGACCCCTTAACAGCCCTACAAGTTTAAACAGATTACCAACAAGTTCATCTGGATCAAGTTTGCTTTGATTCCAGATGAGTAACCTGTGAATAGTTGTGTTCACATTCTCTGAAGTAGTCTAAAGTCCTTTCCTGGGGTGGGCGGAAAGAAGTTTGGGGGAAAAAAAACACAATTCTGGTATTGAAATGTGTTGACGGAAGAAATCTTGAAGTTTGCAAGAGCAAATGTTTGAGTCACCTTGTCACAAAAGAACATATTTTTTTTACAAGCGGCCTCCAGAACTGCAATTGAGTTTTCTGAAGCTTTGATTTTCAAGTAGAAAGTCACATCGTATTTTAAAAAAAATCACCATTAAAAAAAATAGCAAAAAATCATTTTAAAAATAATCACAACTCCTAAGTAAATTTTGAACATGAGCAAGACATTGACTGGATCTTGGATTTATTTGGCTCTGGAACTTACCTGGGTTTTTCAAAATTAATTCTACTACAGATAGAAACATAGAAACATAGAAGTCTGATGGCAGAAAAAGACCTCATGGTCCATCTAGTCTGACCTTATACTATTTCCTGTGTTTTATCTTAGGATGAATATATGTTTATCCCAGGCATGTTTAAATTCAGTTACTGTGGATTTATGTACCATGTCTGCTGGAAGTTTGTTCCAAGGATCTACTACTCTTTCAGTAAAATAATATTTTCTCATGTTGCTTTTGATCTTTCCCCCAACTAACTTCCGATTGTGTCCCGTTGTTCTTGTGTTCACTTTCCTATTAAAAACACTTCCCTCCTGGACCTTATTTAACCCTTTAACATATTTAAATGTTTTGATCATGTTCCCCCTTTTCCTTCTGTCCTCCAGACGTCTTTCCTGATAGGTTTTATGCTTAAGACCTTCCACCATTCTTGTAGCCCGTCTTTGGACCCGTTCAATTTGATCCATATCTTTTTGTAGGTGAGGTCTCCAGAACTGAACACAGTATTCCATATGTGGTCTCACCAGCACTCTATATAGCGGGATCACACTCTCCCTCTTCCTGCTTGTTATACCTCTAGCTATGCAGCCAAGCATCCTATTTGCTTTCCCTACCGCCTGACTGCACTGCTCACCCATTTTGAGACTGTCAGAAATCACGACCCCTAAATCCTTTTCTTCTGAAGTTTTTGCTAACACAGAACTGCCAATACAATAGTCCTCAACCTACGATCATCACTGAGCCCCAAATTTCCATTATTAAGTAAGACAGTTGTTAAATGAATGTTGTCCCCTTTTACAATGGCCACATGAATATTCCTTTGAGCTCTTTCCCCCCCCCAGGTCAGATATTTTTCCTAATTCGGTTTTTTTTTTAATTAGGTGATTTTTGTAATGCAAGCTTCAAATAGAAAAAAGGCCTCTCTTTCCTCTTTAGCTTTCAGAAATACATACAATATACACAATGTTAACAATATTCTTATCATCAAATGGTTTAACAACCAGTTTGGTGATTGTGCGCAGGCGCGCATACGCGAACACTCACATATTTGCCAGCCTGGAGAAATATATTATATTTAGTGTCACAACAGCTGTGTTTGCTGAAAAAACTTATTCAAATAAGTTCAAAATCCAGCAGGTGTCTTGGCTACTGTGCAACGCTTACTTAGGTGTTGTGACTTCTTCTTTTTTTTAAATACAATCTGTCAGTTCAGCCCATTTCATTAACATTTTGTCCGAATATGGAAAACCAGGTGATTTGGTGCATCGGTAGTGAGGGCAACAATGGAAGGTTATTTGCTGTGGATTTTTGAATCCCTTCAGATTTGACTAGCGATGAGTGACGTTCACTAACACCTGTCTTTTCCTGGTCAAATATCAGCACAAAAGAACCACAAGCAATTATTGGTGAGAGGTACACGGTGACAATATTATGAGTGCTGTTGTGTACATTTCTGAAAGCGACATTTATAGAGAGATGATTTTTTTTTTTAAATGAAGTTTATACAGGCAATCCTCGGCTTACGACAATAATTGAACCCAAAATTTTGTTGCTAGGTGAGACAATTAAGTGAATATTTCTTGCCACAGTTGTCAATTAATCACTGCAGTTGTTAATTGGCGCTGGCCTCCCCATTGGCTTTGATCATCAGAAGGCTCCTGTGATTCTGGGACATTTGCAACCATCATAAATGTGAGTCAGTCCAATTCCAATTGTTATAGAGGTATAACAAGCAGGAAGAGGGAGAGTGTGCGATGCACAACATTCCCAGATGTTCCCAAACTCTGGAGAAGGTGCAAAAAAGAGCAACCAAGATGATTAAGGGATTGGAAACCAAGACTTACGAAGAGAGAGTGAGGGAACTGGGCATGGATAGCCTAGAGAAAAGGAGGGCCAGAGCGGACATGATAGCAGTCTACAAGTATACGAGGGGATGTCACAGAGAGGAGGGGATCACTTTATTCTCCAGGGCACCAGAGGGCCAGACGAGGAACAACGGCTGGAAGTTGACCAAGGAGAGATTCAACATGGAGATAAGGAGGAACTTCCTGAGCGATCAACCAATGGAACAACCTACCAGTGGACGTTGTGAACTCCAACACTCTGGACATTTTAAAGAGAAAATTGAACTGCCATTTGACTGGTGTACTATAGAGTTCCTGCTTGGGCAGGGGGTTGAACTCGATGGCCTTCGTGATCCCTTTCAACTCTAACAATCAATCAATCAATCAATCAATCAATCAATCAATCAATCAATGTGACACCAGTTGCTCAATGGATGCTAAATGTGCATTAGTAACATAAGAACATAAGAACATAAGAAGAGCCCTGCTGAATCAGGCCAAAGCCCATCGAGTCCAGCATTCTGTGTCACACAGTGGCCTACCAATTGTCCATGGGGATCTTGACCAGAAAGAGAAGGCAAGACCCTCCCTTTCCCTTGACCCCCAACAAATGGTACTCAAGGGAATCCCGCCTGTCTCAGCCAACATAGAGGCGGCACATGGACATCTGTTTCAATAACCAATGATACACTTGGCATCCGTGAATCTGTCACATCCTGCCTTGAAGCTATCAAGGCTGACAGTTGTCACGACCTCTTCTGGAAGTGAATTCCATAAACTAAGGACCCTCTGGATGAAGAAATTTTTCCCTTTATTTGTCCTCACTTTCTTACCTATGAGCTTTAGGGAGTGCGCCCTTGTCATAGTATTGTGTGATAGAGAAAAGAATTTTTCTGTATCCACCTTTTCTATCCCCTGCATTACTTTATACACTTTGATCAAGTAACCCCTTAAACGCCATCTTTCAAGGCTGGAGAGACCAAGGTGTTGCAACCTGATTTCATAACAAGCAGGGAAATTGTGATCCCTCTATATAGAGCACTGGCGAGACCACATTTGGAATCCTATGACCTCACCTACAAAAAGATATTGATAGAATTGAATGGGTCCAAAGACGGGCTTCAAAAAGGGTGGAAGGTCTTAAGCGTAAAACTTATCAGGAAAGACTTCATGAACTCAATCTGTATAGTCTGGAGGACAGAAGGGAAAAGGGGGACCTGATCGAAACATTTAAATAGGTTAAAGGGTTAAAGAAGGTTCAGGAGGGAAGTGTTTTTAACAGGAAAGTGAGTTCTAGTAAGACCACATTTGGAATACTGTGTTCAGTTCTGGAGACCTCACCTACAAAAAGATATTGATTTACTGATATAGTAGTAGATGCTTGGAACAAACTTCCAGCAGACATAGTTGGTAAATCCAGTCACTAAATTTAAGCATGCCTGGGATAAATATATATCCATCCTAAGATAAAATACAGGAAATAGTATAAGGGCAGACTGGGAGGACCATGAGGTCTTTTTCTGCTGTCAATCTTCTATATTTCTAAGGAAAAAGGTCTATGGAGAGGGGCGGCATACAAATCTAAATAATAATAATAATAATAATAATAATAATAATAATAATGATAATAATAATAATGGGCAAAATGCACTTAATAAATGAAAGATTGTCTCACTTAGCAACAGAAGATTTAGGGCTCAATTGTGGCCATAAGTTAAGGACTTACCCGAACTGCTACTTTTAGAAGAAACGTCTAAACGTCTCGTGATTTAAACTGTGCAGCCATAGAAATCAAAAGAGGAAGAAAGCAATGGAGATTTACATCCGGTGCGTTCGCTATCTTAACACTCTTTGTTTTATATTCAACAATATCCTTATCTTCAGGCAAAAGAAATACCTTAGCTATGGTGAAGTGTGTGTTACGTCTTCTTATCGGCACACACAGAGAACATGAATTAAAGATGCAAACAGCCTTCTCGTTTTTAATCTGGAGCATAAATTCAAATCTAGGAAACAGTTCTTGGGTTTATCTTCTGCCATCTTAAAAGCCTTCTCCTTGACCTGTGTAGACTCAGGCTGCCCAAGGCTTGGGATGAGAAAAATTTGACTTGCTGAGGCTCATCCAAGTCTCCTCAAGCATTTGACACAGTTTTTCATTTATATTTTTTGTAGAAAGGTTGTAGAAAGGTTGGCACATTCAAGATGTGTGTCAGATTTTTTTTTTTGAGAGGTTGGTTGGATGTGCCTCATCCATTCTAGATAGACTGGAATGGAATCTTTATTGAGAATAGAATAGAATAGAATCTTTATTGAGAATAGAATTGAATCTTTATTGAGAATAGAATAGAAGAGAATCTATATTGAGAATAGAATAGAATTTTTATTGAGAATAGAATAGAATTTTTATTGAGAATAGAATACAATCTTTATTGAGAATATAATAGAATCTCTATTGAGAATAGAATAGAATTTTTATTGAGAATAGAAGAGAATCTATATTGAGAATAGAATAGAATAGAATTTTTATTGAGAATAGAATAGAATAGAATCTTTATTGAGAATAGAAGAGAATAGAATTTTTATTGAGAATAGAATAGAATTTTTATTGAGAATAGAATAGAATCTTTATTGAGAATAGAATAGAATCTTTATTGAGAATAGAATAGAATCTTTATTGAGAATAGAAGAGAATAGAATTTTTATTGAGAATAGAATAGAATAGAACCTTTATTGAGAATAGAATAGAATAGAATCTCTATTGAGAATAGAATGGAATATTTATTGAGAATAGAATAGAATAGAACCTCTATTGAGAATAGAATAGAATCTTTATTGAGAATAGAATAGAATAGAATCTCTATTGAGAATAGAATAGAATCTTTATTGAGAATAGAATAGAATCTTTATTGAGAATAGAAGAGAATAGAATCTTTATTGAGAATAGAATGGAATATTTATTGAGAATAGAATAGAATAGAACTTCTATTGAGAATAGAATAGAATCTTTATTGAGAATAGAATAGAATAGAACCTCTATTGAGAATAGAATAGAATCTTTATTGAGAATAGAATAGAATCTTAATTTAGAATAGAATATAATTTTTATTGAGAATAGAATAGAATAGAATCTTTATTGAGAATAGAATAGAATAGAATTTTTATTGAGAATAGAATAGAATAGAATAGAATCTTTATTGAGAGTAGAAGAGAAGAGAATCTTTATTGAGAATAGAAGAGATTAGAATATTTATTGAGAATAGAATAGAATAGAATAACAGAGTTTGAAGGGATCTTGGAGGGCTTCTAGTCCTACGCCCAGCTTAACAAGAAACCCTGTAGCATTCCAGACAATTCGTTGTCCAATCTATTCTTAAAAACTTCCAGTTTTGGAGAATTCACAACTTCTGGAGGCAAGCTGTTCTGCTGGTTAATTGTTCTCACTGTCAGGAAATTTCTCCTTAATTCTATATTGCTTCTCGGGTGATTAGTTTCCATCTATTGTAAGGGCAGGTTCCTCTTACCTGCCTACTGGTGGGCTGTGCGCGCATCATCACATTTCATGTGTGTGTCTGAGCAAATAGAGAATGAAAAAAAAAAAATCAAAGACAGGGTTTGGAAAACATTCTTGGCAAAGAGTAACAATGAAAGAGCTGGCAAGCAAGTAAGAGCTGGGAATATCATTAGTTAGGACTGAAAAGAAACTTACTCGGAGCAAGTAGAGCAACGGAAAAACCCTGCAAAGGCTTAGGGCTTGGAAAACATTCTTCACAGAGAGAAACAATGAAAGAGCCTGCAAGGTAACAGCTGGGAAAATTGTTAGTAGCTAGTTAGAGCTGGGGGGGAGGAAGCCTACCCTAATTATCAGCCTCTTTTAGGGAGGAAAAAGGTGCATCTTATACTAAAAATACAGTAGATATGATATATTTTTAGTGTTTGATACGAAGAAATATTATCAAGTGAAAATATTGAACACAATACTTAAAATTTTCCTTACTATTATTACAGAGAGGATACAATGCGCTATAGAAGCCTATGTTTATTATTTTGTTTGTGGTTTGTTTGTTTTTTGCTTGTATCTGTATTATATTCTGTGTTTATTCCATTTCAATGCATAAATCTAATAAAGATTTTTTTAAAAGAATATATTGTATTGGCAGTTCTGTGTTAGCAAAAACTTCAGAAGAGAAGGATTTATGGGTAGTGATTTCTGACAGTCTCAAAATGGGTGAACAGTGCAGTCAGGTGGTAGGGAAAGCGAGTAGGATGCTTGGCTGCATAGCTAGAGGTATAACAAGCAGGAAGAGGGAGAGTGTGATCCTGCTATATAGAGTGCTGGTAAGACCACATTTGGAATACTGTGTTCAGTTCTGGAGACCTCATCTACAAAAAGATATTGACAAAATTGAACGGGTCCAAAGACGGGCTACAAGAATGGTGGAAGGTCTTAAGCATAAAACGTATCAGGAAAGACTTCACGAACTCAATCTGTATAGTCTGGAGGACAGAAGGAAAAGGGGGGACATGATCAAAACATTTAAATATGTTAAAGGGTTAAATAAGGTCCAGGAGGGAAATGCTTTCAATAGGAAAGTGAACATAAGAACAAGGGGACACAATCTGAAGTTAGTTGGGAGAAAGATCAAAAGCAACATGAGAAATATTATTTTACTGAAAGAGTAGTAGATCCTTGGAACAAACTTCCAGCAGACGTGGTTGGTAAATCCACAGTCACTGAATTTAAACATGCCTGGGATAAACATATATCCATCCTAAGATAAAATACAGAAAATAGTATAAGGGCAGAGTAGATGGATCATGAGGTCTTTTTCTGCTGTCAGTCTTCTATGTTTCTGTGTTTCTATCTCATATATTAAGTTTCACCGTACATTACTGAAACAAACGATATTCTAATTTTTCGATTTTTCACCTGTATGTGCTTGTCAATGGCCAGTTTTCCCAAGTGTCTGTTTTCGGAGATGGCTTGATCTAGGATGCTCACCCTAGTTTCATGGTTCAACATCTGAACTTGTTATAACCTCTTTTATTTTTCACTGGAGATGGTGATAAGGGAGGGAACCCCCTCTAGACAAACAAAGTAGGAAGTAACATAGGTAGGGGTGACTCTCCTTGCTTCTCTCAACCATTTGAAACGTGGGAGGTCTAATTCTAAAGGTGAGAGGACTGATCTGGACTGGAGGCTAATCTCACTGGCAAAGCTTCCTGCCTTCCTTCCCCACCCAGACCTAATTTTCACCCGGTTGTTGCTTTTAACATAAAGCCAGGCATCTGGGTTTTCCACCTCAATTATCATGAAAAATGATAGGGACTTGTCTAGGATTGCTGGAGGATTTGTGGGTGTATGAAAAGAGTTAAGGACCGGAGGGAAAACTTGGTTGATGGGAGAAAGTGTTAATTAGCATCATGGCATCTATCAAGAGGTCATACTTGGTCTTGAACTGGGGGAAGTTCATGAACTTGGCACTTCAATGGATTGCCTTCCAGCCACATGGGTCGAGGGCACCCATCCTACCTCTCTACGCTTCCACGTTGACTGTTGTGTATGATGCAATGGGTTGATAGCCATAGGATTGGGTGGCATATAAATCAGTTAAGAGCCTTCTCTATGGCGGCCCCCACCCTCTGGAATCAACTCCCCCCACCCCGAGATTAGGACTGCCCCCACCCTCCTTGCCTTTCGTAAACTTCTAAAAACCCACCTATGTCGCCAGGCCTGGGGAAACTGACATTCCCCCAGATGATCCATTTTATGTATGGTTGGTTGGATTGTATGACTGTTTTTTATAAGGGTTTTTAAAATTGTTTTTAAAATTGGATTTGTATCTCATGTATTACTTGTTGTGAGCTGCTCCGAGTCTTCAGAGAGGGGCGGCATACAAGTCTAATAAATGATAACGATAAGGATAAGGATAATGATAATGATAAGGATAAGGATAAGGATAAGGATAATGATACAGTGATACCTCATCTTATGAACCCCTCGTCATACATACTTTTCGAGAGACAAACCCGGGGTTTTAGATTTTTTTGCCTCTTCTTCTGAACTATTTTCACCTTATGAACCCAAGCCGCCGCCGCAGGGATGCCCCTCCTCCGGACTTCTGTTGCCAGCAAAGTGCCCGTTTTTGTCCTGCTGGGATTCCTCGGAGGCTCCTCTCCATGGGAAAACCCACCTCTGGACAGCCGTGTTTTTGCGATGCTGCAGGGGAATCCAAGCAGCGCAAAAACGGGCGCTTCGCTGGCAATGGAAGTCTGGAGGTGGGGTTTCCCAGTGAGGGGAGCCTCAGCAAAATCGCAGCATCGCAAAAACACAGAAGTCTGGAGTTGGGATTTCCCATGGAGGGGAGGCTCAGGGGAATCCCAGCAGTGCAAAAATGGGCGCTTCAGCTGGCAAAAGGGATGAGTTTTGGGCTTGCACACATTAATCGCTTTTCCTTTGATTACTATGGGAAACATTGTTTCGTTTTTCATACTTTTCACCTTATGAACCTCATCCTGGAACCAATTAAGTTCGTAAGACAAGGTATCACTGTAATTAAATTAAATTAAATTAAATTAAATTAAATTGATAGGGAACACCCAACCTTCTTGCTTCTTATTCATTGCTACAGGGGCCTTTTGGGTTTTGGACTTCAATAGGAAACACCATTCTACTATGGCAATGATGGATATCTGCTGGCATGCGAGCCGTTGCCCTAGCTCAACTCCAACGTCCTTCACCTAGGCAGAAAAAACCCTGGACACACATACAACCTGGGAGAAACCCCTCTTAGCAGTAGCGACTGCGAAAGAGACCTCAGAGTACAGCAGCAGCTAAAAAAGCCAACACAATCCTAAGCTGCATCAACAGGGGAATACACTCCAAGACCAGGGAAGTCTTAATACCACTCTACTACGCCCTGGTCCGACCACACCTGGAGTATTGTATTCAGTTCTGGTCACCACACTTCAAAAGAGACATTGAAACTCTGGAGAAGGTGCAAAAAAGAGCAACCAAGATGATTAAGGGATTGGAAACCAAGACTTACGAAGAGAGACTGTGGGAACTGGGCATGGATAGCCTAGAGAAAAGCAGGGCCAGAGCGGACATGATAGCAGTCTACAGGTATACAAGGGGATGTCACAGAGAGGAGGGGATCACTTTATTGTTCAGGGCACCAGAGGGCCGGAAGAGGAACAACGGCTGGAAGCTGACCAAGGAGAGATTCAACATGGAGATAAGGAGGAACTTCCTGACGGTCAGAGCAATCAACCAATGGAACAACCTACCAGCGGACGTTATGAACTCCAACACTCTGGACATTTTTAAGAGAAGATTGAAATGCCACTTGACTGGTGTACTATAGGGTTCCTGCTTGGGCAGGGGGTTGAACTCAATGGCTTTCATGGTACCTTTCAACTCTAACAATAAATAAATAAATAAATAAACGTGTATGTGTGTGCCGGCCAGCTGATTTTTGGCTCGCACACAGACTTTGGGAGGGCATTTTTTTGGCTTCCAGAGAGCCGCTGGGGGGGGGGGGGAAGGCATTTTTACCCTCTCCCGGCTCCAAGGAAGCCTTTGGAGCCCGGGGAGGGTGAAACATGAGCCTACTGGACCCACCAGAAGTAGTGGGAAAACATGGTTTCCGGTCTCCAGTGGGCCTCTGGGCAGTGGGGGAAGCTGTTTTTGTCATCCCCAGGCATTGAGTTATGGGTGTGGGCACTCACACATGTGCGATAGCCATCACTGTGCTATGGTGTTTCTCAGCCCCAGGAACTTTCAGATAGGTGGAATTCTGGGAGTTGAAGTCCACCTACCATATTTTTCAGAACCGGACACAACTGAGGGATAACATCATCAGATACCCTCAAAACGTCGCTACAGAGCACTGCACACCAAAACAACTAGACACAAGAACAGTTTTTTTCCCGAACGCCATCACTGTACTAAACAAATAATTCCCTCAACACTGTCAGACTTTCTACTAAATCTGCACTTCTATTCTACTAGTTTTTCTCATCATTCCTATCACCCATTTCCTCCCATGTTGACTGTATGACTGTAACTTGTTGCTTATATTCTAAGATTTTTATTAATATTGCTTCTTCATTGCTTATTTGACCCCTATGACAATCATTAAGTATTGTACCACATGATTCTTGACAAATGTATATTTCATTTTATGTACGCTGAGAGCATATGCACTAAGACAAATTCCTTGTGTGTCCAATCACACTT
This sequence comes from Erythrolamprus reginae, assembly GCF_031021105.1. Lineage (NCBI taxonomy): Eukaryota > Metazoa > Chordata > Lepidosauria > Squamata > Dipsadidae > Erythrolamprus > Erythrolamprus reginae. The sequence goes on along the minus strand of NC_091955.1, from coordinate 92,802,438 downwards.
GGCCAATAAAAATTCTATTCTATTCTATTCTATTCTATTCTATTCTATTCTATTCTAGACAAGCACCATTGTGACCCTGAGCTTCACTTCCTTTGAAGCAGCATCCGCAATCCAAATGCTACCCACTGTTGCCTTCCATTTCTCTAGGAACACAGTTATCGCACACAAATCGCCCCAATTATTCAAAACTCTTTGTTCATTTTTTTTAATGCAACCTTTGCAAATTCCCTTCCCGCATTAAGGAATTATTCATCTCCTGGTAGGTGAGTCTTTAATAAAGTCAAAATTCCCATTCACATCAAAGGGAATCGTTAACCAGAGGGGTAAAAAACCTCCGTTTTATCCCTCTGAGTCATCTGGACTCTCACCCAACCTTCTAGGCTGGATGAGGTCCTTGTTTTGAGGCCAATTCTTCATTTTGACAGACAGGGGATAATGTCAATCTCCCATCTATGCTTGGGGGGTGGGAGTGAACCTCTGCTCATGATAACTAGGTTTATTTATTTGTCAAGTTTGTATTGGTAGTATACGAGGGTTATCTGGAGAGTAAGGTTACAATATTTTTTTTAAATACAAAGAATGAATATATTGTAATAAAAGTTGCATGGATCTTAGCATAGGTCAGTGATGGCAAACCTTTTCCCCCTCGGTTGCCAAAAGAATATTTGCACACACTATTGTGCGTGCGTGAGTGCCCACACCCATAACTCAATGCCTGGAGAGGGCAAAAACAGCTTCCTCCATCCCCTGGAGGCCCTCTGGAGGCCAAAAACAGCTTCTTTCCCAACTTTTGGTGGGCCCAGTAGGCTTGTGTTTCACCCTCCCCAGGTTGCAAAGGCTTCCTTGGAGCTGGGGGAAGGTAAAAAGGCCCTCCCTCATCCCACCGGAGGCTGTCGGGAAGCCAAAAACTCCCTTCCAGAGCCTCTGCATCAGGCAAAAATCAGCCTGGCTGGCACACACATGTACGTTAGAGCTGAGCTAGGGCAAAGGCTCACATGCCATCAGATATGGCTCCGCATGCCACCTGTGGCACCTATGCCATCACAGGCATAGGTATTACATTCTTTTTCCTCATAATCATCATTCAGTTCAATATAAAGTGATACCTTGTCTTACGAACTTAATTGGTGAAAAGTTTGTAAGACAAAACATTGTTTCCCATAGGAATCAATGTAAAAGCAAATAATGCATGCAAACCCATTAGGAAAATCCAAACTTTAAGGCTTAAAAAAAAAGCAGCAGGCAGACAAAGTGAAGGCTAATGGAGTGGAGATGGACAGTGAGGAGAAGTGAGGAATGGAGGTCCTTATGAAGACTAATGGCACCCCAAATCTCTCCCAAATCGCCCCGTCAAAATCTTCCTACGTTGCTCCAAATTCCTCCAAAAATCACCACTCCAAAAGCTTCCTATCTTGCCCCAAATTCCTCCATAAATCACTCCCCCAAAAGCTTCCTATCTTGCCCCAAATTCCTCCAAAAATCACTCCCACAAAAGCTTTCTATTTTGCCCCAAATCTCTCCAAATATCGCTCCCCCAAAAGCTTCCTATCTTGCCCCAAATCTCTCCAAATATTGCTCCCCCAAAAGCTTCCTATGCCAGCCAAATCGAGGTCCTAACGAAGGCAAATGGAGTGAAGAAAGGCAGCAAGGAGAAACGAGTCATTTTGAAAGGAGAGGTGAGTTTGGAAGACTTTGGAAGTGATTTGGGGTGGCTTACGAAGCTTTTGGGCTAGAGGGGAAAGTGGCAGGGAAATGGGGCAGCTCCAGTATTCCCCACCTCAGGTCCAAGCAAAAGGGGGTGGGGAATTCCGGCAGGAAATTCCCATGCAAGCAAATGGGAAATCCCGGCGGTGACAGTCAGAAGGCAGGGGAATCCCTTCGGCAGTCAGATAGCCCATGCGCAGTAGGAGAACACAGGCGCAGTGAGAGAGCCCATGGACCCGGGCTCAGGTTCGTAAGACGGAAAGGGTTTTTAAGACGAGGCAAAGAAATCTTTAACCCTGGGTTCGTATCTTGAAAAGTTCGCATGACGAGGGGTTCGTAAGATGAGGTATCACTGTATTTGGCATCTGTGGGATGTGTTTTTTGATGCCTGGGTCATAGAAGTCTCCCGCCGCATTCTTCAGCCAGTTCGTCACTTCGATTTTCACCTCGTCGTTGTCACAAAAGTGTTTTCCACCAAGTTGTTCCATTCGAAATTGAAATTCTGTACCCATTTTGTCACATGCTGTCTTGACATTATGTCTAGTGTTGGGCGAACCGAACCTGCAAATATTAATATGTTAAATAAGGTTCAGGAGGGAAGTGTTTTTAATAGGAAAGTGAACACAAGAACAAGGGGGCACAATCTGAGATTAGTTGGGGGAAACATCAAAGGCAACATGAGAAAATATTATTTTACTGAAAGAGTAGTAGATCCTTGGAACAAACTTCCAGCAGACGTGGTAGATAAATCCACAGTAACTGAATTTAACCATGCCTGGGATAAACAGAGGTTCCCCTGAATCCTAAGATAAAATACAGGAAATAGTATAAGGGCAGACTAGATGGACTATGAGGTCTTTTTCTGCCGTCAATCTTCTATGTTTCTATGTTTCCAAGTTGCTCATCCAGAGCACCGGTAGCGGTAGTAGGAGCAATCTGCCCCTACCAGGGAGGGATGGAGCCGGGTGGGTGGGCCCAGCCAGGAGTGGGTTTTGGGGGTTCTGTGTACTGCACAGAATCTTAGCTAGAGGTTCCCCTGAATCCTTGTGAACCCCCAGCAGTCCTTCCCTGGTCGTCAGTTGAGGACTGGTTGTATAACCAAGATGGCTGCAGAGAGGATTGAAAAAAAAAACACCCTCATTCTTTGAAACTTTTCAACACCACTGACAACACACTCACTCTCCAAAAAGACCTGGACTTTGTCTCAGATTGGTCTAACACCTGGCAACTTCAAATATCAACCAACAAATGCTCTACCCTCCACATCGGCAAAAAGAATCCAAACCGCACATACGAACTGAATAAACAATCTCTCACTGCCAACCCACAATCAGTAAAAGACCTTGGAATACTAATATCCTAAGCCCACTGCAACAAAATTGGCAAAAAAGCCTCTAGAGTTGTTAACCTGATCCTACGCAGCTTCTGGTCAGGCAATCTCACACTACTCACAAGAGCCCACAAAACTTTTGCAAGACCCATCCTAGACTACTGCTCATCTGTCTGGAACCCATACCACATCTCAGACATCAACACCCTTGAAAACGTCCAAAGATATTTCACCAGAAGAGCCCTTCACTCCTCCACTCGAAACAGAATATCCTACGAAAAAAGACTAACAATCCTGGGCCTAGAAAGCCTAGAACTACGGCGCCTAAAACACGATCTGAGCATTGCCCACAAGATCATATGCTGCAATGTCCTACCGGTCAATGACTACTTCAGCTTCAACTGCAATAACACAAGAGCACGCAACAGATTCAAACTTAATACGAACCGCTCCAAACTTGACTGTAAAAAATATTATTTCAACAATTGAGTTATCGAAGCGTGGAACTCATTACCGGACTCAATTGTGTCAACCCCTAACCCCCAGCACTTCTCCTTTAGACTCTCTACGATTGACCTCTCCAGGTTTCTAAGAGGCCAGTAAGGGGCGTACATAAGTGCACTGGTGTGCCTTTCATCCCCTGTCCAATTGTCTTTCCTTTCTTTCACTTATCATATATATTCTCTAAGTTCACTTTTACCCTTATATATATTACCACATGTCTATTTTTCTTCCTATGTATTTGTGTATTGGACAAATGAATAAGTAAATAAAATAAAATTCTCCAACTTTGCCTGATTGAAAGGCAGGGCCATCGTTTCACTGGGTTGCCTCATTTCATCACTCCGTTGTTGATGTGAGTGGCTGCACAGCCAGAGGGCTTGGGATCTGGAGGTGTTAAACATATAAATATTATTATTTTTTGGTAATTGGCATTTTACACTACAGATTCAACAGGAGGATTAGCGGGCACCCTTCCAGGATGAGTAAGTGTGGAAGAAGTTGCTTGTGTTCAAGAAATTCCAGATTCTTTCCCCCTCCACAAAAAGGCTTCTGTAACTTTTCTCATGCTCTTCCCGGACGGAGTCCCTGCTATTATGGGCCGGCCACCCAGCCCACATTCATCTGATGGAGCCTCCTAGGGCAAGGCCCCTGCGATTAAATTTGCCCACAAACCCGATGACACATCTGGCTTAATAAAGGACCTTCCCGCGGCTCGTAAACAAAATAGGAGCTGCTGTGGGAAATTCGCCTCGGGATTGGAACGAGAAGACCTCGGAAGGCGCTTCGTGGCTTGGGAGCCGTGGAAGATCAGGGCTCTCCCAAAACGGCTACCGCATTTGGGCTGCAAAAGATCCAGATGATTGCCGGCAAAGGGTTGGCACTATCTTCCATGCAGGGTTGGGTTCTGTTGTGAGTGGTCCTTGTCCACCTCAGGTCACGTCAGATTCTGAGGAGGTCGAGCCTAGCCCCCTCTGGATACCCTCGGCCTGGAGGGTTGCCCGAAGGAGCGAAGGAGAAAGGTTTTTTTTCATTATTTATTTATTTATTTATTCATTCATTCACTCACTCACTCACTCACTCACTCACTCACTCACTCACTCACTCACTCACTCACTCACTCATTCATTTATTTAGTCCAATACAAATGGAAAGTTAAAGAGAATAAAAACATGTAGTAGTAAATATCAGGGAAAGGATAGAAGAAAAAGAAAATAATAATAATAATAATAATAATAATAATAATAATAATAATAATAATAGCAGCATTGGCATTCTCCAGTCTTGAAAGACCATGGTAGCATGCCCTGGATTCCAAATTATAATTCCACATTATCTTTAATAATAATAATAATAATAATAATAATAATAATAATAATAATAATAATAGCAGCATTGGCATCCTTCAGTCTCGAAAGACCATGGTATCATGCTCTGGATTCCAAATTATAATTCCACATTATCTATAATAATGTGGATAATATAATAATAATAATAATAATAATAATAATAATAATAATAATAATAATATTTTGGAGGTCTTATAATTCAACCACTTGCTCAAGGAGGAGATCCTATACCAGTGATGGTGAACCTTTTTTGGTTTGTGTGGCAAAAAGCTGTGTGTGCGCGCACTAGCACAAGCACACGTGCCAACACCCATTCCCACCCTCATGTATGCACACACCCCTGCGCTGCCTCTGCATATGCACACCCTCTCCTGCCCCCATGCATGCGCACAGGCCTCACTGAAACCTGGGACAGTGAAGAAACAGCCAAATGGGAAAACCGGAAGTTCAAAAAACCGGACTTCCGGTTTGCCTGTTTGGGCGTTTTTTGCCCTCTGGGGTTTCACGAAGCTTCCCTGAAGCTTCCGGAGGGTGAAACGGCCTTCCCCAAGGCTGAAAATCAGCTGGCCAGCTTATGCATATGCGCTGGAGCTGACGTAGGGCTACGCATGCCACCTGTGGTATGTGTGCCATAGGTTCACCATCACTGTCCTATATCTTTACAGACAAATGGCTGCCCATGAGGTCCCCAACGATGGAGCACCCACAACTTCTGGAGTCAAGTTGTTCCAATGACTTATTGTTCTCCGTGTCAGAGGAAATTTTTTCTAAAGTTTAGGTTTCTTCTCTCCTTGGAAGACAACATTTCTCCCTTAGACTATCCACAATTGACCTCTCCAGGTTCCTAAGAGGTCAGTAAGTGGCGTACATAAGTGCACTAGCCTGCCTTTCGTCCCCTGTCCAATTGTCTCTCCTTATCTCATATATCATATATCTTTTCTTCCTTTCAGATATCTTCTCCTCTACTTTTATATCTTTTCTTTATATATAATACTGCATGTCTATCCTCTTCAATATGTATTGTGTATTGGACAAAATAAGTAAATAAATAAAATAAATAAATAAATACTTTTAATAGATAGACGGATAGACAGGCAAACAGACAGGCAGATAATATAGAGATAGATAGACAGACAGATAGATAGACAGACAGACATAGATGGCAGTTAGAAGATGTAGAGATGATATATAGATAAATAGATAATAGACAGGTAGACAGATAGACAGATAGAGCTAGATAGACGAATGATAGATAGATAGATGGATGGATGGATGGATGGATGGATGGATGGATAGATAGATAGATAGATAGATAGATAGATAGTACAGACAGACATAGGTAGATATTGAGATGATAGATAAAAAGATAATAGACAGGTAGACGGATAGATAGAGAGATCTAGATAGATGAATGAGAGACAGATAGATAGATATAAATAGATAATGGTTAGAAGGTATAGAGATGCTAGATGATAGACAGACAGACAGACAGGCAGGCAGGCAGATAGATATACAAGCAATCAGACAGAAGTGAAAGGTAGTGTGTGTATGAGTGTGTGTGTGTGTGTGTGTGTTTGTATTGCTTTTCCACATCTTGTCTAATTTTATGAGCTCCTATCCCAGGAAGTTTATGTTGGCAAAGCCAGCAGCTAAACTATTGGGTTGGGCCTGGGAAGATAAAAATTCAAGTCCCCACATGAGAGAGAAGCTCCTTGCCCCATACCATTGTTGTGTTCACATGGTGTAACGCGCTTAACCTGTTTCCTTCCACCGACTGACCCGTTTGCTGGTTTACACGGTACAAAAAAGAAACCAACCCACTGAGCCAGGGCAAGCAGTGGCAGCCACAACTAACCACGTTTAAAAGCAACCCAACTTTTCCTGTTGTGCAAATGCCAACTTCTTAGATTTGAAGTTCAAGGATTTTAATACTTGCTAGAACATGGCAGAATGTATGGAATCGAAAACAGGTCGGCAAGTGTTGTATTGCTTCTGTACAAATCGATGGTGAGACCACACTTGGAGTCTTGTGTACAGTTCCAGTTACCGCATCTCAAGAAGGATAGAATGGAACTGGAAAAGGTGCAAAAAAGGGCAACAAGAATGATCAAGGAAATGGAACCCCTCCCTTATGAAACCAGGTTGCAACGCCTTGGCCTCTTCAGCCTTGAAAGACGGCGTTTAAGGGATGACTTGATTGAAGTGTATAAAATCATGCATGGGATAGAAAAGGTGGATAGAGAAAAAATTGTTTTCTCTATCACACAATACTAGGATGAGGGGACCCTCCCTAAAACTCATAAGTAAGAAAGTGAGGACAAATAAAGGGAAATATTTCTTCACCCAGAGGGTCCTTGGTTGATGGAATTCCCTTCCAAAAGAGGTCGTGACAGCTGTCACCCTGGATAGCTTCAAGGCAGGGTTAGACAGATTCATGGATGCCAACTGTAACGGTGGTTATTGAAATGGATGTCCATGTGCCACCTCTGTGTTGGTTGAGGCAGGCAGGGTTCCCTTGAGTACCATTTGTTGGGGGTCCAGGGAAAGGGAGGGTCTTGCCTTCTCTTTCTGCTCAAGATCCCCAAGGACAATTGGTGGGCCACTGTGTGACACAGAATGCTGGACTCGATGGACTATGGCCTGATTCAGCATGGCTCTTCTTATGTTCTTATGAGTCATGAACTTTATGTGGCTCCAGAAGTGATCAAATCGGATTTTCAGAAAATGGATACAACAAACATCAGAGGTGCTCACGCTGGACAATTATGGCTACCATCTTCACACTATAAACTTCCTATTGTGGACGCCTTGGTTAATTTTAATTTTACATCCAATGTCTGAATTAGGTGGACAATCAGGTCCATTGAAGGCACAAGGAATGGACTTGAGGCACAGAAGAAGTTCTGTAGAGATTCCAGGTTATGATTGTCCGTCCAAAGGTGCTTTTTTTCAGGTGGCAACTGGACTTTCTTATTTTTTTTCTTTTGAAGACATTTCACTTCTCATCCATGAAGATTCTTCAGCTCTGACAGGAACCAGGAGTGCCACTCAAATGACCTCCCAGTGCTTCAATGACCATCTAAAAGGATGCAAATGACCAGCTGTCTCCAAGGAGTACCAATCCTTTCCATTCCCCACCATTCTGTCAGAGCTGAAGAAGCTTCAAGGATGAGAAGTAAAACATCTTCATCTGGCTAGCGTCCTTAGTCTGGTCAGTTTGAGCACATTATTTTATCCCCTGGTTAGGGCTTTATTCGGAGAGAGTAACAATGAAAGATCTTGCAAGCCAGTAAGAGCTGGGAACATCATTAGCACCTGGTTAGGGCTGGAAAGAAATTTACTTGGAGCAAGTTAGAGTAATGAAAAAAACCCTGCAAAGACTTAGGGCTTGGAAAACATTCTGCGCAGAGAGAAACAATGAAAAAATAAATTAGAATCAGTCTTTGATATTAAATAGAATGCAGATTCCAGCTTAGAAGAATATTAAAGATGTTAGTACAGACCCTCCAATTGGTGGTGGGGTATATATGTATGTTGTCAGGTGATGGGTGCACCTTCACAGGACACTGTTTTTATGTTGTATGCATGTAGTCTGTATGTTTTAACATTTAAAACTAATATTTTTTTTAAAAAAGAGAGAAACAATGAAAGAGCTTGCAAGCCGGTAAGAGCTGGGAACATCATTAGCACCTGGTTAGGGCTGGAAAGAAACTTACTTGGAGCAAGTTAGAGTAATGGAAAAAAACCCTGCAAAGACTTAGGGCTTGGAAAACATTCTTCCCAGGGAGAAACAATGAAAGAGCCTGCAAGCCGGTAAGAGCTGGGAAGATTGTTAGCAGCTAGTTAGGGTTGGGAGGGAAAAAAAGCCACAGAGTATAAGAGGCACCCAAATTATCAGCCTTTTTTAGGGAGGAAAAGGGTGCGTCTTATATACAGAAAAATACGGTAAACTTCATAAAAATCAAATGTTTATTCCGGTTCATCTCACTTTTTGCCCTGAGCCACGATCTACGCAAAATGTGGCCATCAACTTCGACATGTAATTTATACCTTTGGAGAGTTTTTGCTTAGATAGACAATTACATAAACGGTGGTGTTTGCGTTGAGGGCACTGGGAATATTTCCACGGCTTTGCATCCAGGCCCCTGGAGAAATTTTGACTGTGCAGCGGGGGTCAAAGACTGCCAACAACACCCCTTTTTTGCATCTGGGAGGGCAATTTTAGGTGTTGTTGCTGGAGGGGAAGGTTGAAGTCTTGATTTTGGCTAACGTGGGAAGAGTGCCCGGAGCTGGAAATTAAAGGCTTTAACGCAGAGTTTTTCTAATGTTCTTATTATACAAGGAAGGCAGAGATGAATGGAAACCTGGTTTGGCCTCTGTCATTGATCAGCGGAGAGGTTGGAGCTCTCTTTGGAAAAAGGAAGGACACATAGGGGATGTGTTAAAGGCAACAACAACAATCACCTTGCAAAAAAAAAATGCAGTAAATATAGGGATTCCATTATAGAAATATGGACAACAAATCTTAATCTTAGAATAAGAGTTTGATATATGTTTGGTGTATATCTGTGTCAAACAAACTCAGAAGTCATTCTTTTTTCTTCCCTCCCTCCCTCCTTCCTTCCTTCCTTCCTTCTTTCTTTCTTTCTCTCTCTCTTTCTCCCTTTCTCTCTTTTTCTTTCCTTCCCTCTTTCCTTCTCTCCCTCCCTCTTCCTTCCTTCCCTCCTTCCTTCCTTTTTTCCTTCCTTCCTTCCTTCCCTCTTTCCTTCCTTCTTTCTCGCTCTCGCTTTCTTTCTCTGTTTTCCTTCCCTCCCTTTTTCTTTCTTTCTTTCTTTCTTTCTTTCTTTCTTTCTTGTTCCTTCCTTCCTTCTTTCCTTCCTTCCATTGTTTGTACCACTTTTCGCTTGAACTTTTTGGGAAAAATATTCCCTTGTCAGTCCAGTTCTACTCCAATGTGGTCAGTGTTGCTTTGTTATTAAAATAAGTTGCATGGATAGCTGGATTTTCATAGAGTATTACAGAGCCCTCATGCTTTTTTCTTCTTTCTTTCTTTCTTTCTTTCTTTATTCCTTCCTTCCTCCCTCCCTCCCTCCTTCCTTCCCTCCCTCCCTCCTTCCTTCCTTCAATCCTTCCTTCCTTCCTTCAATCTTCCTTCCTTCCTTCCTTCCTTCTTTCTTTCTTTCTTTCTTTCTTTCTCTCTTTTTCTTTCCTTCCTTCCCTCCCTCCCCTCCTCTCTCTTTCTCTCTTTCTCTCTCTCTCTTTCTCTCTTTCTTTCAAAATGATACGGGATCTCCTGCTCCAGCAGGGGGTTGGACTAGATGATCTCCAGGGTCCCTTCCGACTCTATTATTCCCATTAAATCAGATCTGAATGTCTTGTCAATCTCCTTTTTAGGACATTGGCTTCATTTTTAAATGACATCTGCTCTCATTTTTCTTCTTCAATGAGGCAAAAGAACAGCCAAGGGAACAAGATCAAAAGCCTGCATTTCTGCATTTGATTCCATTTCTAAATTAATTTTTTTAAAATTAAACATCAAAACCCTCTTTTCACAATCTATTAATTGTATTTCACTGTAAGAAAGTCTGCCACCGGTCTATCAAAAGTCACCACCATCATTATCTCTGATCCATCCAGAATCAGATATCCTCGGCTGATTCTTAATAATTAATTTTTTCCTTAAAGATATTATTTGGAATCTTTTCTAAGAGTTAGATTTTGATGTTTTCATTCAGTCGTTGGTTTTTCCTGTTAACACTGTTTTTATATAGTAGAGCGTTGTCAGGATAAGTGGGTTTGCGTTGTAAAAATTTGCAAATTGTGTGCCTGCTTCGCAAGGGAGGAGTGATTATTTTTTTAAAAAAAGTTTTTTAAATTTTTCTTCCGCATCAATAACATAAAAACAGCATACATTGCCTATACCTTCAATTAAAAAAAATCAATATACAAATATTGTTACTTAAAAACAATAGCACACTAACCTAAGTTGCATTCCAATTTTAATTTTGATTGTGTTATTAAATCCATCTCAATCTTCCCTCCCTCCACTCCCCTCTTATTTATTTATTATTTATTTATTAATTAGATTTGTATGCCGCCCCTCTCTGTAGACTTTCTATCTCACCTGGCTATTCCACCTCTAGTACCTACCTACTTAAACCTTCTCTCCCCTTTTCTACTACTATCTCCTCCTCCTTCCTCCTTCCTTCTCCGCCTCTCCTTCTATTCTCTTTCCTTCCTTCTCTTTCCTTCCTCCTTCCCTATCTCTCCTTCGGCTCTCACACCTTTCATTCCTAAGAGGGGAAGAGTTATTATTTTTGAAATATATTGATCAGTATTCAATCGGGGGAGGGAGGACACAATTTATTTATATGTCTGTTTTTTCCCTACTTTTGGGGTGATGTTGTCCAATTTTGCTTTGTTTTCTTTTTTGTGGTTCTTTTCACTCTCTTTTGGTGTTCCTATTTTAATGTTTTGAATTTTTTTTTTTTTTAAAAAAAGACAATTTCACAATTTGAATCTTCAGGGACTTTCCCCGGCGACTGACGTCCCCAATATACATCCAAGAGATGGATTCAGGGCAAGAAAAGTGACATAGAGTAGTCTCAACATGCAAATTTGTCGGCTGGCTCTTTCAATAGACTTATTGTTAGGGCTAAAACGCCGGCAGAATGTGTACATCTAGAAGAAGGAAGTGCCAGGTGTCGAAATGACAACCATTAAGTTTTAAGGAAGACAGGATGGGCAGGTTGCTTTGCATCGAAAGGGTTGACTCCATAGTTCCCTCTAAGCTGAGCAGTGAGCAATCGCTCACTTAAAAATCATCATCAACTCAGAGTTTTCCAAACCTGCCCAGAAGCCGAGAGGGAAAGAGTGAGAGGGAAGGAGAGAGAGAGGAAGATAGGAAGAGAGAGAAATAGATAGAAAAAAAGAGAGGAAGGAAAAGAGAAAGAAAAAGAATGGGAGTAAGGAAGAGAGAAAGAAAATCAAAATCTAGTTTGAAACTAGCTCAACTATTTAAGTGGCATTTTGATATTGATAGAGTTGCCCTATTATGAGCTCACTGTTATAGACACACAGTACAGTATTTTATTTTGAAATTCTCTGAGGCCAAACAGGGTGGGTTTTTTATTTGTTTGTTTGTTTGTTTGTTTGTTTATTTATTTATTATTTCTGTGCCGCCCAGTCCTGAAGGGACTGCCGCTCAGACACTATACTTTTCCGCCCCCCCCAAAAAAAAATTAGAGGGAACACTGGTTGACTCCCCCACTCCGTTTTCTCCATATGATTAAATGTGAAGGAATTTAAGGAAGAATCTTCCATAGCCCTCCTCACTTTCCCGCCGCATCAAAAAAATCAACCAGAAAAGAGTTGGAAGAAACCTTGGAGCAGTGAAGGGCTGCAAAGGTTTTTACTACCAATCACCAGGAGATAGTGAGTTCTCGTCCTGATTTAGCTGTGAAAACTGGCTGGATGACTTTGGACCAATCACCAGGAGATGGTGAATTCTAGTCCTGATTTAGTCCTGAAAACTGGCTGGATGACTTTGGACCAATCACCAGGAGATGGTGAATTCTAGTCCTGATTTAGTCCTGAAAACTGGCTGGATGACTTTGGACCAATCACCAGGAGATGGTGAATTCTAGTCCCATCTCAGGCCTGAACACCACCTGGGTGACATTGGGCCAATTGTTCTCTCTCAGCTCAACCCACTTCACAAAGTTGTTGTTGCAGGGAAAATAGGAGGGATATGTGTTGGATATGTTCTTGCCAGGATTTATTTCTGGAAACAGCCAAAATGCAGGATACAAATCAATAAATACACTCCCCGTTTTGGCCGAAAGGATTTTAAAATGGTGATCTGGAAAAAGTGAGGTTACATTTTTATTTATTTATTTGTTTGTTTTGTCACGTACGTATTGGTAGTATACAAGGATATAATATTTATAAACATGATACTAGTAAAAGAGATGCATTAGGACAGGGGACGGAAGGCACTCTGGTGCACTTATGCACGCCCGTTACTGACCTCTTAGGAATCAGGAGAGGTCAACAGTGGAGAGCCTAAGGGTAAAGTTTGGGGGGATAGGTGATGATATTACAGAGTCTGGTAGTGAGTTCCGTGCATCAACTACTCAGTTACTAAAGTCGTATTTCCTGCAGTTGAGTTTAGAGAGGTTTACTTTAAGTTTGTATCTGTTGTGCACTCATGTGTTGTTGCGATGGAAGTTGAAGTAGTTGTTGATAGGAAGGACATCGTAGCAGACAATTTTATGGGCTATGCTTACGTCGTGTTTAAGGCGACATCGTTCTAAGCTTTCTGAACCTAGGATTGTATGTCTAGTTGCGTAGGGGATTCTGTTGCGAGTGGAGGAGTGGAGGGCTCTTTTAGTATTTCTTTTCCCCTTCCACTTTAGGAAAAAATGGAGGATTTGGTTGTTTCTCGTGCACAAAACTTGTAATGCTTGAATTGGATGGCTCCTCATCTTCTTTCTCCCTGGAAGCATTTTCTCTGCTACGACTGTCTTTTTGAGGGGGAGGGGAGGTGGGGGGAAAAAAGAGATCATTTATTAATTTTTCCTCCCTTGGGCAGTGAAGCACAAAAACCAGGCGGCGAAAGGTGCGCGGAACTGATTGGGTAGAAATACACCTTGTTCGAGCCAGAAGCCAGGAAAATATTCTAGAAAGGAAGGTATCATTAGCATTTTCATTAAAAGCTAGAGGATGATTTAGCCATACCGCCGGCTTCTTGGCTTCTAAAGCACTAACTTTATTAAGAACTTTTTTTCCCAACAGGATTTAATTGATTTAAGCTTTATTATTTTATTTATTTTTTATTGATTGATTTTGTCCAATACGCAATGAGGGTTTTAGTGGGTATACACATAGTAAAATGCATAATGAAGGTTATAGAGGAGATACTCATAGTAAAATATATCTAAGAAAGAATAGAAGAGAAGATATAGGAATAAAATATATCAATGAAAGAATAGAAGAAGAGGAGACACAATCTGAAGTTAGTTGGGGGAAAGATCAAAAGCAACGTGAGAAAATATTATTTCACTGAAACAGTAGTAGATCCTTGAAACAAACTTCCAGCAGACATGGTTGGTAAATCCACAGTAACTGAATTTAAACATGCCTGGGATAAACATATATCCATTGTAAGATAAAATACAGGAAATAGTATAAGGGCAGATTAGATGGACCATGAGGTATTTTTCTGCCGTCAGTCTTCTATGTTTCTATATTTCTATATAGGAAATAGAAGAAAGGTATAGGAGATATAAGAGAGACTATAGGACAGGGAACGGAAGGCACTCTAGTGCACTTGTACTCACCCCTTACTGCCCTCTTAGGAATCTGGAGAGGTCAATCGTGGCTATTTTTATTTATTTATTTATTTTATTTATTTATTTTGTCCAATACACAATAATACACAATGAAGGTTATAGAGGATGTAGTAGAGAAGAAATACAAGATATAGGAGGGACTATAGAACAGGGGACGGAAGGGACTCTAGTGCGCTTATGCACGCCCCTTACTGACCTCTTAGGAATCTAGAGAGGTCAACCGTGCATAGTCTAAGGGTAAAATGTTGGGGGTTAGGGGATGACACTACGGAGTCCGGTAATGAGCTCCACGCTTCGACAACCTGATTACTAAAGTCGTATTTTTTACAGTCAAGTTTGGAGTGGTTAATATTAAGCTTGAATCTGTTGTGTGCTCTTGTGTTGTTGTGGTTGAAGCTGAAGTAGTCTTTGACAGGCAGGACATTGCAGCATATGCTTTGCCGTCCTACGTTTCCAAAATACAACTTCCTTACAACTTGGGGGTGGGCTTCCCCTTTTTGTTACTACCAGTTTGCCTCGAGCGTGTGCATGCTTGCTTCATGCATGTGTGCACCCAGTTTATGCACATGGCCACTTTCAGCACATGTGCCTGGCATTCCATGCATACACTTTGTGTGTGCGCTTTCTGCGCATGTGCCCAACCCTAAAAATGTGCTTACGGGTAGTGGGTTCCTACCGGAATAGTAAATGAGGCCATACCACTAGTAAAAGTTGAGCTGCACGTGATTTTGCCAATTTTTGCCATTTTTTTGCTTCTGCGCATGAGCGGCAGCAAAGAAATCTCAGAAAATCAGCAAAATCTCACACATATGAGCATCTTCGGGCAAGATTTCGCTTGCTGCCCATGCGCAGAAGCCAAATCTTGTGCCGATGGGTGTGCATATGCCCGTGGCGATCTCAGGGGGCATACCGATAGTGACCAATAAGTGGAACTCCTGCCTGGAGATGAGCACTGCCCCCTAGAGTCGGGAATGGCTACCACGTGTGTGTGAGGGGAAGCTTTACCTTTACATTATTATTATTATTATTATTATTATTATTATTATTATTATTATTATTATCAATTAGATTTGTATGCCGCCCCTCTCCGTAGACTCGGGGCGGCTCACAGCAACAATAAAACAATTCATGACAAATCTAATAATTTAAAAACACTAAAACCCCATTATTAAAGCAGACATACACACAAACATACCATACATAAATTGTATACGCTCCTTTCTCTCATTGGTTCCTGGAGGAGAAGGTGAGTGACCTTAGATCAGGAGGTCCATGAAAGACCAAAGGTAAGGTGACCAGACGTCCAGCTTCTGGTGGGACAGTCCCGATTTTTAATAATTTGTCCCACGTTGCGGGGTTTTTAAAAAGTCCCAATTTTCTTTTCTCTGGACTGCACAGAGCCAGTAAAACATTTCCGTTCACTGGGCACTGGGAGAAGCTTCCTCCTCCTGGTGCCCAGAGAAAGCAAATGCTTTGTTTGCTCTGGGCAGTTCGAAGTGAATAAAGTCCAGGCTACGGGTAGCTTTGTGCATGCCCAACAGCAAGAGAGAGAGAGAGAAAGAGAGAGAGAGAATGGAGGGTCAGAGAAGAGACTGAGCGCGCACCTCTCCGGTGTTGGGGAGAGAAAAGAATGCTGATTCCAGTATAAGAAGCAGTCTGAAAGCAGAACAGGCAAGCTTCTTTCTTTCTTTCTTTCTTTCTTTCTTTCTTTCTTTCTTTCTTTCTTTCTTTCTTCCTTCCTTCCTTCCTTCCTTCCTTCCTTCCTAATATACAAAAACAAATGTTGACGTAAAAGTCTGTAGAGATTTTTCAGTTGTCCGTCGTCTGTCCGTCCATCCCCCCCACAATGATGTACCACTTTACCGAAATTTTGATCTGGTCACCTTAACCAAAAGGTCTGGTTAGACCCGTTTGGCAGGTCAGGCAAGAAGTTAGGTTGGGTGGGTGGGAAAACAACCGATATGAATCAGTTGCCTTTCCTCTCTGAGCTCAGGACAACTGATTTACAAGATATCTGAGCCGGAGAGAAAACAAGCGAATGTTTGAAGGTCATCCAACAAGTTTCATGGTTTTTAAGTAAATGATTTTAAACCCAGCTCTTTTCTTTAAAGATCGAAAAAGTTTTCTGAGAAATGTTCTTATTGGTAAAGTCTGAAATGGAATTAAAATTGAATTCATGAAATCTTCTGGATTACCAGTTAGACTGTGATTTACGACAGTTAGCTTAGTGTACATTCCGATTTACAATGGGAAAAAAGTGACTTGGGACAATTGTTCACACTTATGACCATGGCTGCATCCCACCCAGCCAGGTGTATATTATGGCCTACAATCTTTGCCCATGCTATCATAGGGCAAGTCTCTGAATTATTTAATCAAATATTATGCTATTATATAAATATAGAGAATTGTTAGATAAATTATAATATAAGTAAAACAAGATACGCTATGATGACAAATATATAGAAGAAAAGGATACTGAAATGAATTAGAAATGTAAAAATGTACAATATAGAATAGAATTTTATTGGCCAAGTGGGATTGGACACACAAGGAATTTGTCTTGGTGCATATGCTCTCAGTGTACATAAAAGAAGATAAATTTGTCAAGAATCATGTGGTTCAACCCTTAATGATTGTCATAGGGGTCAAATAAACAATGAAGAAAAAAATCAATATTAATAAAAATCTTAGGATAGAAGCAACAAGTTACAGTCATACAGTCCTAAGTAGGAGGAAGGAAGAATATATGTGTCAGGGTTACAAATAGCACCCGAAATTAAATCAGAGTCCGAGGCACAGCTTTCCTCAATATTCCAATTTAGCAGAGCCATGTTGACACATCTGTGGGAAACTCGAATCTGAAGTCCTGTGGGTTTCCCTACCCAGTTGAAAGTTCATTCCCACAACCACAAGTTCACCACATTGACCAGTCTCCTTCTGCCAATGTGTCCATTACTCCCATCAACTTCCGGGCAGGTATCGAACAAAGGATGACCTTGAGAATCTAGAATGAATTTGTTACGGCTACATCTCTCATTCCCTCATGCAGCAGCCCCCCTCCCAAATTCCCACAGCACCAATATATTCTACATTATACAGAACAAGAAGCAATGGGTGGAAACTAAATAAGGAGAGAAGTAATTTAGAACTAAGGAGAAATTTCCTGACGGTCAGAACAATTGACCAGTGGAACAGCTTGCCTCCAGAAGTTGTGAATGCCCCAACACTGGATGTTTTAAAGAAGATGTTGGATAAGCATCTGTCTGAACTTGTAGGGTTTCCTGTCTAAGCAGGGAGTTAGACTAGAAGACCTCCAAGGTCCCTTCCAACTCTGTTGCTGTTGTTCTGTTGTTGTTGTTGTTGTTGTTGTTGTTCTTCTTCTTCTTCTTCTTCTTATTATTATTATTATTTATTTATTTTTATTTATTTTATTTATTGGATTTGTATGCCACCCCTCTCCGGAGACTCGGGGCAGCTAACAGCAACAATAAAACAGTGTACAATAGTAATCCAATACTAAAACTATTAAAAACCCATTAATATAAAAACCAAACATACATACAGACATACCATGCATAAAATTGTAAAGGCCTAGGGGGAAAGAGTATCTCAATTCTCCCATGCCTGGCGGCAGAGGTGGGTTTTAAGCAACTTATGAAAGGCAAGGAGGGTGGGGGCAATTCTAATCTCTGGGGGGAGTTGGTTCCAGAGGGCCGGGGCCACCACAGGGAAGGCTCTTCCCCTGGGTCCCGCCAAGCGACATTGTTTAGTTGACGGGACCGGGAGAAGACCCACTCTGTAATAGTAATAATAATAATAATAATAATAATAATAATAATAATAATAATAATAGTAGTAGTAGTAGTAGTAGTAGTAGTAGTAGGCCAAAGTCTCCAAATCAAATGATGGCTTTGGGCTGACAATATGCATATGAAAGTTTCTGGACCAATCTTCTGTTATAATTAAGATAAGAACAAGGATTCCTAAGTTCATATGTTTGTATGTTATGTTATGCTTTTGTATATATAAAAATATTTTTTTAAAAAAATGTGTTTTGAGCCCCAAATGCAGATTTGTTACGAAAACAGATGAGAAAAATGAAGGCGTTCACAACCCACCCGAATTTCCATCCTGTAAACCTTTTCCAGTTCACACATCACCACAATTTAACAATTGTTACTACATCAGCTTTGGTCCAAGGAAGAACTTTTAATGCGCGAGAGAAAGAATGCCAATCTTGTCCCCTTATCAAGCTGTGCAGACATGGGAGGAACCAGACCGAGTCACTGAAAGAAGAATTTTATTTGCACCAGAATTAAAATCAAATCAAATGTTTTGGAGTTTTGTCAGCTGATTTAACACTGGTAAGCCTCCAGAAATTAGGCACAGTTTTGGCTGGTGATGCTTATTCCTTCAAAGCTTTCTGCAGAATCTGGAGATAACATGGTGGGGAAACTTCAGGAGGATGACAAGTCATTGGACAAGGAGTTGCATATTCTTAAGATTGCAGTTCCAACTTGATCTTTTCCCTTCCCTTCCCTTCCATTCCCTTCCTTGCCTCCCCTCCCCTCCCCTCCCCTCCTCTCCCCTCCTCTTCCCTCCCCTCCCCTCCCCTCCTCTTCTCACAAGAGAGTGGAGAGTGGATAACCATTTGTCTGAAATGGTATATGATTTCCTAAGTAGGGGGTTGGACTAGAAAACCTCCAAGGTCTCTTTCAACTCTATTCTATTCTATTCTATTCTATTCTGTTCTGTTCTGTTCTGTTCTATTTCTATTTCTATTCTATGGAGGACAATCTCCCCCAGAGTTCTGTTGATTCTTTTTAGTGTTAAGCCCATAAAATCATCTGCTACAATGCATTTCCTGTCAATGACTACTTCAGTTTCAACCACAACAACACACCAACACACAACAGATACAAACTCAAAGTAAACCACTCCAAACTCGACTGCATACGAATTTGGAGCGTGCTTTCTTTTCCCTTGTCTTAATGTTTCTCTTTTACTAGTACAGTGATACCTTTTCTTACGAACTTAATTGGTTCCGGGACGAGGTTCGTAAGGTGAAAAGTTCGTAAGACGAAACAATGTTTCCCATAGGAATCAATGGAAAAGCAATTAATGTGTGCAAGCCCAAAACTCACCCCTTTTGCCAGTCTATGCACCTGTTTTTGCACTGCTGGGATTCCCCTGATGCTCCCCTCCATGGGAAACCCCACCTCTGGACTTCCGTATTTTTCCGTGTTTTTGCAATGCTGCAGGGGAATCCCAGCAGGGGAATCCCAGCAGCACAAGAACGGGTGCTTTGCTGGCAACAGAAGTCCAGAGGTGGGTT
Source organism: Erythrolamprus reginae (assembly GCF_031021105.1). NCBI lineage: Eukaryota > Metazoa > Chordata > Lepidosauria > Squamata > Dipsadidae > Erythrolamprus > Erythrolamprus reginae. The sequence continues at coordinate 92,782,863 of NC_091955.1, read as the reverse complement.
TTTTCATGGAGGGGAGCCTCAGCAAAATCCCAGCATCACAAAAACAAGTAAGTCCAGAGGTGGGGTTTCCCATGGAGGGGAGCCTCAGGGGAATCCCAGCAGTGCAAAAATGGACGCTTCGCTGGCAACGGAAGACTGGAGGCGGGGCATCCCAGCGACGGCGGCTTGGGTTCGTAAGGTGAAAATAGTTCAGAAGAAGAGGCAAAAAAAATCTTAAACCCTGGGTTCGTATCTCAAAAGGTTCATATGATGAGGGGTTCGTAAGACGAGGTATCACTGTATCATGTATATAAATATTATATCTTCGTATACCACCAATACGTACTTGACAAAACAAGTAAATAAAATTAAAAAATAAATAAAATTCAAAGAGGAAAATCCCACCTCCCCCGGAGTTCTGTTGATTCTTCTTAGCGTTTTTAACCTGCTTTGGAAGGCGTGGCCAGTCCCAAAAGACGCATAGATTAGAAGTTGAACTATCTTCCTAAGATGCTCCACAACATCCCGTTGACACTTTAGCAGTGCCCCAGGGGCATTCTTGGAAATAAATACGGTATTAGAAGCTGGAAGCCCTTTCTTGTAGCAAGCTAACTTGCATATTTATTAATTTTAATTAAATGAATCTTTTTTTTTTTAATCGTGCAGCCAAGAAACTTGGCAGGAATGACGAGAACTCCTGGGGGCACATTTAATTTTCATACAAGATAGCAAAAAAACAAACAAAAAAAAAGGGCCGCGAATTGCAATCACATGACCTTAGGACGCTGCGATTGGTTGTACATGGGAGGCAGTTGCCAAGGGACCAAATTGTGATCCTGGGACTCTGAAGGTTTTAACGGATTAAACAGATTAACAGAGTTGGAAGGGACCTTATAGATAATCTAGTCCAACTCACCCACCCAAGCAGGAAACCTTACACCAAGGATAGGCAAAGTTGGCTTGCGGACTTCAACTCCCAGAATTCCTGAGCCAATCATGCTAGCTCAGGAATTCTGGGAGTTGAAGTTCACATGCTATAGAAGAGCCAACTTTGCCTACCCCTGCTCTACACCATTTCTGACAGATGGCAGTCTGGTCTCTTCTTGAAAGCCTCCAGTAATGAAGCTCTCACAACCGGGATGGGATGAGAGCCAGGGTGGCGCAGCAGGTAGAGTGCTGTACTGCAGGCCACTGAAGCTTGACTGTAGATCTGTAGGTCAGCGGTTCAAATCTCATCACTGGCTCACGGTTGATTCAGCCTTCCGTCCTTCCGAGGTGGGTAAAATGAGGACCCGGAAATAAATAATATGCTAAACATTAATTGGATAATTACAAAAGAATTAGCAACACTAGTTAAATATGGGGAATTATGATAATTTAAAGAAATCAAAACAGCAGCTTTGGAAAGTGCTCAAGCAGTAGTGGTATTAGGGTGGAAGAATAGCAATAAATGGACCATCCAGAATTGGTACTGGTACATGGTGGACCACATCCACTTCGAAATTATGGAAATAAGATTAAGTAACTTTGATGAAAATAAATTGGAGAAGCTGATGGCACGATGGAATAAGGTGAAAAATGATATTTTAAGTAGAATTTATGATGACAATGTGAAAAATAAATTCCAATCATTTTTTGTATGTAAAGAAATGTAAACCGGAGCTAAGGAAAAAATTGAAACCCCCTAAATGGTGGTGGGGTTTTTATTGGTGTTGGGCACATTTTCTGTTTGTTGTTAATTTAGTAAATAAACCAATATTTATTTATTTATTTTTAAATGAGGACCCGGATTGTGGGGACAATATGCGGGCTGTGTTAAAAAGAGCTATTGCTAACATGTTGTAAGCCGCCCTGAGTCTAAGGAGAAGGGTGGCATAAAAATCGAATGAATGAATGAATGAATGAATGAATGAATGAATAAATAAATAAATAAATAAATAAACAAACTTCCGAAGGCAACATCTGTTCCATTGGTTGATTGCTCTCACTGCCAGGAAATTTCTCCTTATTTCCAGGTTGGCTTTCTCCTTGATCAGTTTATTTAATAAAATTAATTAAAATCAATTTATTTTGATAATGCGCACCAGCCTGCCTATTGTCCCTGTCCTAATGTACTCTTTTATTTTTATTTGCATTCATTTTATGTATTCAAATCATGTTTATACTCATATGTACTGTCTAATATGACTAAATAAATAAATAAAACAAAATAAAGTGTCCATCCATTATTCCTTGTTTGGCCTTCAAATGCTTTGGAAAATATACGGTTCAAAAATAAAAATAATAATAAAAATAATAATAAAGGGAACACTCAAAGAACACATCCTAGATCTGAATGAATGAAATATTCTCATTGAATACTTTCTTCTGTACAAAGCTGAATGCGCACAACAGTAGGTGAAATTGATTGTCAATCAGTGTTGCTTCCTAAGTGGGCAGTTTGATTTCACAGAAGTTGGAGTTATATACTTGGAGTTATATTGTGTTGTTTAAGTGTTTAAGTGTTCCCTTTTTTTTTGAGCAGTGTAGTTTGACCCCCTCTTCTCTGTGACAGCCTCACAAATATTGGAAGACTGCTATCATGTCTTCCCTGGTCCTTCTCTTCAATAGACCAGCCATGCCCAGTTCCTGCAAACGTTCATTGTATCTTTTATCCTCCAGTCCCCTAATCATCCTGGTTGCTCTTCTCTGAACTTTTTCTAGAGTCTCAACACCTTTTTTATAATGTGGTGATCAAAACTGGATGCAGTATTCTAGGTCTGGTCTTACTAATGCTTTATAGAGTGGTATTAGTCCCTCACTTGATCTTGGTCGTATCCCTCTGTTAATGCAACAAGGTGGTAGGACAGCCATAAGTGTGAGTAGAGGCTTTAAGTTGCTTTTTCCAAAAATGTTGTAACTTGGAACTCTCATTGAACAAATGGTCATAAATTGAGGACTATCTATGTAGCCATGTAGAGGGAGTCCTCAACTTACAATTATTCATAAGACGATCAATAACAAAAGTATAAAAAGTATAAAAGTATATAAGACGATCAATAACATAAGTATAAAAAAACTAATGTAAAGAGGTATCTCCAACTGACTTTCAACATTAGAAGCTTTTGTACATCCCAATTTTTTAAAAAATCTGGTTAAGTATAACCTATAAAGAATTGATTAAAGAAGAAGGATCTACAGGTATAAAACTAGATTCAAACTACTAGATGAAGGGCAAAGAGTGGCGCAGTGATTAGAGGGCAGTACTGTAAGCTAATTCTGCTGATCACCGGCTGCCAGCACTTTGACAGATCAAATCTCAGTAGGCTCAAGGTTGACTCAGCCATCCATCCTTCCAAGGTCGGTAAAATGAGGACCCAGATTGTTGGGGGCAATATGCTTACTCTCTGAAAACCGCTTACAGAGGACTGTAAAGTCTTGTAAAGCAGTGTATAAATCTAAATGCTATAGCTATTGAGTTAGAATGGTGGGAGTAAGACAGTGATCATATGTCAAGAACTACATGTACAAAGTATTTTTATTATCTCCTGGTAGTGGACTTTCCAGGATATCCAATGCATGTTTCTTATTTTCTGACAAGAACACCGGCAATCTCACACTACTCACAAGAGCCTACAAAACTTTTGCCAGACCCATCCTTGAATACAGCTCATCTGTCTGGAACCCATACCACATCTCGGACATCAACACCCTTGAAAACGTCCAAAGATACTTCACCAGAAGAGCCCTTCACTCCTCCACTCGAAACAGAATACCCTACGAAAATAGACTAACAATCCTGGGCCTAGAAAGCTTAGAACTACGGCACCTAAAACACGATTTGAGTATTGCCCACAAGATCATATGCTGCAACGTCCTACCAGTCAATGACTACTTCAGCTTCAACCACAACAACACAAGAGCACACAACAGATTCAAACTTAATATTAACCGCTCCAAACTTGACTGTAAAAAATATGACTTTAACAATCGAGTTGTCGAAGCGTGGAACTCATTACCGGACTCTATAGTGTCAACCCCTAACCCCCAACATTTCTCCCTTAGACTATCCACGATTGACCTCTCCAAGTTCCTAAGAGACCAGTAAGGGGCATACATAAGTGCACTAGTGTGCCTTCCGTCCCCTGTCCAATTGTCTTTCCTTTATCTCATATATCATATATATTTTCTTCCTTTCATATATCTTCTCCTCTATTTTTACATATTATCTTTATATATATTACTTCATGTCTATTCTCTTCCATATGTATTGTGTATTGGACAAATGAATAAATAAAAATAAAAAAAATAAAATAATATATAACGGAACAAAATTTCGGACGATGGCACCTGAGGTCAGAAAAATATTGGTTCCTCCAAAATGTTTCCAATCATTTCTGTCCCCTTGAAGTTGTATTTTTCCACCTGTCCTTCTTTGTAATAACTTTTCTGTTTTGGATCAGTCAAATCACTTCTAACGTGCATATGGAAGAGAATAGACATGAAGTTTTAAGATGTTTAACTTTTTTAACACGGTTCTTTTCTTGTAGATGTTTAATTACCCAACTATGTAAAATCATCAGTTGTAGAAGGGAGAGTAGAAAATATATCCTCCATCAGGCTTGTCTAGTGGTTTCCACATCTGATAGCAACCCAAATCAACCAGCAAAACCATGCTGATGAACGATTATGGGAATTGAAATCCAATGAGGGTATCAGATTAAGGAAAGTCTAGATATATAATGCTTGAAGATGGGAGAAAACTTAATCACACGTTTGACTTAATCCAGCTGCAAGTATATGTATCAAATGCCTATAACATTAAAACCAAACTTAATTACTGAAGACATGAACAACAAAGTAAATGAAGAACAGGACCCAATTAAAGTAATAAAAATTTGGGTGTGGAGGCAGGAGAAGGCATCAATTGAACTCTAAAGGAAATACACTTGCTTGTTTGGACATAATAATAACAGTAATTATTATTTTGACACCGCCCTGCGGCATTCTTTCTTTCGTACTCGATCCTCTTTTTAATTTTTCCACTTTTGTTGAAAGGAGGAGGAGGAGGAGGAAGACAAAGAAGTAGCAGCAGCAGAAGGAGGAGGAAGACAATGACAAGGAAAGAAAAAGGAGAAGAGGAGAAGGAGGAAGAACAAGAGGAAGAAGAAGAAGAAGAAAAAGGAAAGAAAGAGGAGAAGATGAGAAGAGGAGAGGGAGGAAGAACAAGAGGAAGAAGAAGAAGAATAAAAAGGAAAGAAAGAGGAGAAGAGGAGGAGGAGGAACATAAGAAAATGAAGAAGAAAACAAAGAAGAAGAAGAGGAAAAATAAGAAAAAAGGAAGAAAGAAGTAGAGGAGGAGAAGGAAGATGAAGGCAGTGAAGAAGAAGAAGAAGAAGAAGAAGAAGAAGAAGAAGAAGAAGAAAGAAAAAAGAGGAGGAGAAGGAGAAGAAAGAGGAGGAGGAGAAGAAGAAGGGAAAGAGAAAGAAGAAGAAAAGGAAAGAAAGAGGAGAATAGGAGGAGGAAAAAGATAAGACAGCAAAGAAGAAGAGGAAAAAGAAGAAAGGAAAAGAAAGAAAGAAAGAAAAAAGAAAGAGCAGAGAAGAGAAGAGGAGGAGAAGGAAGATGAAGACAGTGAAGAAGAGGAAGAGGAAAGAAAAAAAAGAAGGGAAGGAGAAGGAGAAGGAGAAGGAGAAGAAGAAGAACTAACTTGTCTAAACCTATCATGGGAAAACTTTGTGCTTATTCCTCCAGCATTTTCAACGTTAATCATTAAATATAATTAATTGCAGCATCTTATAATTAACTTGCAAAGAGTAATTATTATAAGGGAATGGCTCTCTAACCACCTCACAGTTCCTTTGATTTGAAAGAGGGCAAAATACGGATGAGCTGCTGGTGGAATTAAAGAAACAATTAAGGACTCTATTCAGTCAAAGATGATTTCAGTCCTTCTGTTAAATCTCAGATATTTCTAAAGTGGAAAGAAAAAAAGAAAAAGGGAAAAAAAAGAATGCAATTGCGTGTCTGAATCTCTTTGGACCAGTGTTTCCCTACCTTGGCTCCAGCTGACCATCCCACCCTCCCATCCTCCTCGTCCTCCTCCTCGGAAAGCGGTGGGGAGACCAGCACCAGCAGGAGTTGCAGGGGGCCCATTTCCTCCCCACTCTTTTCTCAACAGCTGATTGGCACCCGTTCGCTTAGCTACCCAGCCTGAGGCAGGGAGGCGACCCAGGAAGGAGAGCACGGGAAACGCGAAGCAAATTGTCCCCCCAGAGAGCGACACTGGTGAGGTTGTAAGTCGAGGACTTAACAGTTCACTTGAACGATGATGATCGTTCAAGCCACTCCCACCTGGTCACACGTCTGGCAAGCCACTCCTACCCAATCACATGAGCATTAAGCCACACCCACAAACACCCACAGACCGGCCGAGGTAAAGCAACTCCTGCCTGGGAGACAGAATAAAGGGCTTTCCTCATTACCCAGCCCGGAAGGCTTTCAACAAAACTGGGGAGCGATTACAAAGGCAGACGCTGTAGAACTGGTGAGAGCTTGGAAGAGATCTTTGCAGGGGTGGGCAGCAGGCAGGACAGGGTGGGACGCAGTTCCACCGGCAGAAATGAAGCTGTGCTCACAGCTCCAGCTGACCAGTGGCAGTCACTTCCTGGATTACTGGTCTCGGCTCAGCCCTCCTTTTCCCCCCCTGCTGCTGCTGCACGCTCCTCGCTTTTTTCCTCTTTCCTCCTTCCTGGCTTCGGATGAGCTTCCCTCTCTCCTGCCCGGCTCCCCTCCAGCCTCACGCAGCCACCTCCTGAGGCCAGGAAGGAGGAAAGAGGAAAAAAGCGGGAAACGCAAAGCAAATTGTCACCCCAGAGAGCGACACTGGTGAGATTGTAAGTCGAGGACTTCACAGTTCACTTGAACGGTGATGATCGTTCAAGCCACTCCCACCTGGTCACATGGCCGGCAAGCCACTCCTACCCAGTCATGTGACCCTCAAGCTACACCCACAAAATAAGCCCCACCCACAGTGTGGCGGTAAAAATTTTGGCTGCCCATTACTGTGTACAACCAGCGATGGGTTGTACCCAGTACAGGCCACACTATACAGTGGTCCCCCGATTATCGCGAGGGTTCCGTTCCAGGACCCCTCGCAATGATAGGTTTTTCGCGAAGTAGTGGTGCGGAAGTAAAAACACCATCTGCGCATGCGCAGATGGTGTTTTTACTTCCGCCGCAGCAGCGAGGAGCCGAAGATTGGGGTTTCCCCGCCGCCCACGCAAACTCCTCGCTGCTGCCGCACCCGCCGCTTGTCTTGTCCGCCCGCCGCTTGTCCGCCGCCTGCCTGCCTGCGCGCCCACCGCTCGCCCGCCCTTCGCCCGCCCACGCCGTTCGCTCGCGCCGCTTCCCAGCTGAGTCCTGAAGCCAGAAGGCAAAGGCGAACTTCCGCGTTTGGCTTCGGGACTCAGCTGGGAAGCGGCGCTGGGGTTTCCCCACCGCCCACGCAAACTCCTCGCTGCCGCTCGCCCGCCCTTCGCCCGCCCACGCCGTTCGCTCGTGCCGCTTCCCAGCTGAGTCCTGAAGCCAAACGCGGAAGTTCGTAGTGTGGTACTGAAAAATTGTGATTCATGCATAGCTGCACATTCCTGACATGTACCCACATGCCCCTGCCCCCCCCGTGAGAGATTTGGCTTCTGCACATGTACTGCAGACAAAATCTCACACGAGGACATTTTCGCGCATGCGTTTTCGCCATTTTTTGACCCTTTTTTGCTTCTGTGCATGTGTGGAAGCATAGAAATCACAGAAAATCAGCAAAATCTCGCACACGTGAATGTCAGATGTCGGCAGGCTCCGCCCATCTGTCCGGGAAGTTTCTGCACATGTGCAGAAGCGTCCCATGTCCGCAGGAGCTTGTATGTCAACCAGTGGCAAACTTATTTACAACCCACCCGTGACCGGAAGTGATGGGGTTTCGGGCGCCGCTTGAATCCTGCAGATGGGGCTTTGCTTATTCAGACAGAGCGGTTTCTGGCATGCTGTGGCCTGGTGTGGGTCCCGGACCCTTTAACACTGTCAAACCTCCACATCTGCCTATCCCAAGTCCTTGAGAAGAATAACTAGTTTTGGCAAATTTGCAGTTCTTTTGAAAGGAAGATTGGCTAAAGACAAACAAATTATGCTAAATTCCACATTTGTAATGCAACGTGCAAAGGCAGCATCAATCTGGAAAAAGTTGTGCAGGGGGGATTAAGAGCCCCAGTCCCTTCGCCAAAATTTGAATTGCATTATTTTGCCCATATAACAAGGTACAGCTGCAGATATCTTAGAATAACCATCCATCTGTTCCTAACCTCTCTTCTTACTAAATACCTCCTTGCTTCTCCCTGCCCCGCCCTGAATAATAGCTTTTTCTGCTTCCTCCTTTTTTTCCTTTCCTTTCCTTTCCTCTCCTCTCCTCCCCTTCCTTTCTTTTCTTTCCTTTCCTCCCCTCCCCTCCCCTCCCCAGTTCTGTGTTAGCAAAAACTTCAGAAGAGAAGGATTTAGGGGTAGTGATTTCCGTGTTAGGCCGCCATCTTGTCAGGGTAGGCCTTGATACGAGGTTTGGTACGTGACAGGGTACACGGACTCTATGATCTCACAGAAAGACCCAGTAAAGGGCAGCCAAAATTTTTACTGCCACACTTTGGGTGTGGCTAATTTTGTAGATGTGGCTTGATGGTCATGTGCCTGGGTAGGAGTGGCTTGCTGGCCATGTGACCAGGTGGGAGTGGCTTGAACGATCATCATCGTTCAAGTGAACTGTTAAGTCCTCGACTTACAATCTCACCAGTGTCTCTCGCTGGGGTGACAATTTGCTTCGGGTTTCCCACTTTTTTCCTCTTTCCTCCTTCCTGGCCTCAAGAAGTGGCTGCGTGAGGCTGGAGGGGAGCTGGGCAGGAGAGAAGGAAGCTCATCCAAAACCAGGAAGGAGGAAAGAGGAGAAAAGCAAGGAGCGTGCAGCAACAGCAGGGGAAAAAACAGCAGGGAAAAAAAAGGAGAGCTGAGCCAAGATCAGTAATCCAGGAAGTGACTGCCACTGGTCAGCTGGAGCTGTGAGCACAGCTTTATTTCTGCCGGTGGAACTGCGTCCCACCCTGTCCTGCCTGCTGCCCACCCTTGCAAAGACCTCTTCCAACCTCTCACCAGTTCTACAGCATTTGCCTTTGTAATCGTTCTCCAGTTTTGTTGAAAGCCTTCCGGGCTGGGTAATCAGGAAAGCCCTTTCAGCCGTCTCTCAGGCAGGAGTTGCTTTCCCTCGGCCGGTCTGTGCCATCGAGGGACCAAAGCTTCCTCTTCGCATTTTTGTGGTCTGTTTTGCAGGCAGATCAATGGGGTTGGGGTGGGGGGAGGAGAAGAGGGGGGGGGAGGGAGAGATAGAGAGACGGAGAGGAAACAATGCAACAGATGTCGGGGAAACTGAAAGATGGAATTGTTGGAGGATGCAGCCACCTGCGATAGGTAAGGTGGGCCTCCTTTTTCTCCCAAGGGTCTCCGGGTGGAGAGACAAAAGGACATTGAAACGTGACTTGGGAGAAACATTTCTTTCATTTGAGGCATTCCTGCTGAAGATCTCACTGGCAATTCATGCAGCACATAGAGCTGGCAGAAGATTGACTGTACCAGTTCTGTTTACCTTTGTGGCAAACCTGAGTTATGCACCGTAATGGAAGAATAGAATAGAATGGAATGGAATGGAATTGAACGGAATGGAATGGACTGGAATAGAATAGATTAGAATGGAATGGAATGGAATAGAATAGAATAGAATAGAATAGAATAGAAGAAATGGAGTGGAGTAGAGTAGAGTAGGGTAGGGTAAGGTAGGGTAGGGTAGGGCAGGGAAGAATAGAATGGAATGGAATAGAATAGAAAAGAATAGAATAGAATAGAAGAAATGGAGTGGAGTAGAGTAGAGTAGGGTAAAGTAGGGTAGGGTAAGGTAGGGCAGGGCAGGGCAGGGTAGAATAGAATAGAATGGAACATAAATGAATTTCTATTGAGAATAGAATAGAAAATAGAAAACAGAAAACAAAGAAGAATAAAGAATATTATCTATCTATCTATCTATCTATCTATCTATCTATCTATCTATCTATCTATCTATCTATCTATCTATCTATCTATCTATCTATCTATCTATCTATTGAATAGAATAGACTTGTATGCCGCCCTTCTCTGAAGCCTCAGGGCAGCTCATAGAATACAACACAAAAACAATCTGTGTACAAATCTAAAAGTTAAAAACTATAAGCTAAGATCCCATTACATTAAAAAGCAATCAATTAACTCAATCACATCCACACATAACATTTAATGGTCAGGGGGAGGGGTCATGATCTAACTGCCCCATGCCAGGTGACATAGATGGGTCTTAAAGCTCTTGCAAAGGGTGAGGAGTGTGAATAGAATATTATAGGATGGAATGGAATGAAATGGAATGGAACGGAATACAATACAATTCTTTATCGGACACACAAGGAATTTGTCTTTGGTGCATATGTTCTCAGTGTACATGAAAGAAAAATATACATTTGTCAAGAATCATGAGGTATAACACTTAATGATTGTCCTAGGGTACTAATAAGTAATCAGGAAGCAATCAATATGAATATAAATTGTATGGATACAAGCAACAAGTTACAGTCCTACAGTCATAAGTGGGAGGAGTTGAGTGATATGAATGAATAAGACTAATAGTAATAGTAGTGCAGCCTTAGTGAATAGTTTGACAGTGGTGGGGGAATTATTTGCTTAGCAGAGTGATGGCATTCGGGAAAAAAACTGTCCTTGTGTCTAGTTGTCTTGGTGTGCAGTGCTGTGCAGCGACGTTTTGAGGGTAGGAGTTGAAACAGTTTGTGTCCAGGATGCGAGGGGTCAGTCAATATTTTCCCCACCCTCCTTTTGACTCATGCAGTATACCGGTCCTCAATGGAAGGCAGGTTGGCAGCCATTGTTTTTTCTGCAGTTCTGATTCTCCTCTGAAGTCTGTGTCGATCATGTTGGGTTGCAGCACCAAACCAGACAGTGACAGAGGTGCAGACGACAGACTCAATGATTCCTGTGTAGAACTGTATCAGCAGCTCTTTGGGCAGTTTGAGCTTCACTGGTTCCTGGGATGCTGTGGCCACCATAAATACGAACCCCTTGCCAGGCCTCTGAATTTTTATCATTTTGCAAAGTGGGAAAACGCTACTTCACAAGACGTGCTGGTTTTTTGTCAACCATCAAGGCAGCTGCTTCCTTCCACAACCGTTATCCTGGCCTTTGAAGGTCAGGACATCTGTGAAAGTGTGTTTGCAGGCAGTCATTTCAAGTCCGCTTTGCTGAGCTGTACTATGTTTTCTGGAGGATTTGGCAGCTTTAACAGGCCTAGTGTAGGTGGGAGGGGGTGTCTCAGTCATGCCAACTTGATATTGTAGATACTATATACATTCATATTTGTTTTCGCAGATTTTCATGGGTATAGGTATGTATGGCTAGGCATATTTGGGTCTTGATATATATACTGCTCAAAAAAAATAAAGGGGACACTTAAACAACACAATATAACTCCAAGTAAATCAAACTTCTTTGAAATCAAACTGTCCACTTAGGAAGCAATACTGATTGGCAATCAATTTCATTTTGTTGTCAGCACATTCAACTTTGTACACTTGTTTGTTTGTTTATCTATCTATCTATCTATCTATCTATCTATCTATCTATCTATCTATCTATCTATCTATCTATCTATCTATCTATCTATTGTTAGCGTTGAAAGGGACCATGAAGGCCATCGAGTTCAACCCCCTGCCCAAGCAGGAACCCTATAGCACACCAGTCAAGTGGCAGTTCAATCTTCTCTTAAAAATGTCCAGAGTGCTGGAGTTAACAACGTCCGCTGGTAGGTTGTTCCATTAGTTGATCGCTCTGACTGTCAGGAAGTTCCTCCTTATCTCCATGTTGAATCTCTCCTTGGTCAGCTTCCAGCCGTTGTTCCTTGTCCGGCCCTCTGGTGCCCTGAAGAATAAAATGATCCCCTCCTCTCTGTGACATCCCCTCGTATACTTGTAGACTGCTATCATGTCCGCTCTGGCCCTCTTTTTCTCTAGGCTATCCATGCCCAGTTCCCTCAGTCTCTCTTCGTAAGTCTTGGTTTCCAGTCCCTTAATCATCTTGGTTGCTCTTTTTTGCACCTTCTCCAGAGTTTCAATGTCTCTTTTGAAGTGTGGTGACCAGAACTGAATATAGTACTCCAGGTGTGGTCGGACCAGGGCGTAGTAGAGTGGTATTAAGACTTCCCTGGTCTTGGAGTGTATTCCCCTGTTGATGCAGCTTAGGATTGTGTTGGCTTTTTTAGCTGCTGCTGCACATTGTTGGTTCATGTTTAGTTGATTATCCACCAAGACTCCGAGGTCTCTTTCGCAGTCGCTACTGCTAAGTGGGGTTTCTCCCAGGTTGTATGTGTGTCCAGGGTTTTTTCTGCCTAAGTGAAGGACTTTGCTCTTGTCGATGTTAAACATCATTTTGTTGGTATGGGCCCACTGTGTTAGTCTGTCTAGGTCTTTCTGTAATTTGAGCCTGTCTTCTAGGGTATTGGATACCCCCGCCAGCTTGGTGTCGTCTGCGAATTTGATCAGTTGCCCTTCTATTCCCTTGTCCAAGTCGTTGATGAAAATGTTGAAGAGCAGAGGACCCAGGACAGAACCCTCTGGTAGCCCACTGCCTACGTTCTTCCATGTGGATTTGGAACCGTTGAGGACAACTCGTTGGGTGCGGTTGGTCAGCCAACTAAGTGTTCCCTTTATTTAAGTGTTTCCTTTATTTTTTGAGCAGTGTGTATGACACAGTACTGTTAAAAATATTTTATTTTTACTAAAAAATAGACTAAAGTAGACTAAATAAATGTTTTATTTTTATTGGAATAATGAAAAAAATCAAGATTAAAAAAAGAGAGAAAGAAATAAGCTATACTTGGAACAGCCGACTACTGGGAATGGACCAGATGCCTTAGCCTTGTCCATCTCTATAAAATCACTCCCAAATCCTTATGGATTATGTTTCGGCCACAACTCGGATCAGCGAAAAGTCTCCTGGCTTTTCTGCCACTCAATTGTAGTCCAGTTTGGCAGAATTATGGCCTGGGGATAGTTTGGCAGAATGTCCAGCATGGATTGTGTTTGTTCTAGGCTTGCAAGAAACCACATTGTTTGTTTCATGCGTGCTCTTCATTTATATTTTAGAATGATTTGCAATGAAGCTTGGCCCAGCTTTTCTACAGATCTTGTCTATGACCATAACTTTTGCCAGACCAATCCTTGAATACAGCTTATCTGTGTGGAACCCACACCGCATTTCGGACATGCCTATCTCTGGGGTGGTGGAGGGCCTGAATATTCCGGTCATGCTGGGGAGAGGCAGATATGGCGGGAGACATGGGGTAGGCCGTTCACAGGGAACAAGGGACCGCTGCTTGAAAGCGGTCCCTTGTTCCGGCCCCATGGACTCAACCCGGGGGATTGGTATCAAGCAAAATCCGGACCCTGGGCTCAGGCTGTTGCTACTATTTATTTATTTTATTATTTATTTATTTATTTATTTTGTCCAATACACAATGAGGGTTTTAGTGGGTGTATATCTATATACACATAATAAAATACATGATGAAGGTTATAGAGGAGATACTCATAGTAAAATATATCTAAGAAATAATAGAAAAGAAGGTATAGTAATAGAACACATCAATGAAAGAATAGAAGAAGAGATATAGGAATAGAAGAAAGGTATAGGAGATATAGGAGAGCAATAGGACAGGGGACGGAAGGCACTCTAGTGCACTTGTACTTGCCCCTTACTGACCTCTTAGGAATCTGGATAGGTCAACTGTAAATAATCTAAGGGTAAAGTGTTGGGGGTTTGGGGATGACACTATGGAGTCCTGTAATGACTTCCATGCTTCAACAACTCGGTTACTGAAGTCATATTTTTTACAGTCAGGTTTGGAGCAGTTAATATTAAGTTTAAATATGTTGTGTGCTCTTGTGTTGTTGTGGTTGAAGCTGAAGTAGTCGCCGACAGGCAGGACGTTGCAGCATATGATCTTGTGGGCAATACTTAGATCTTGTTTAAGGCGTCTTAGTTCTAAACTTTCTAGGCCCAGGATTGAAAGTCTAGTTTAGTCTCATACTAGGTGCCAGGTCTGCTATAAATAAAAATTCCCTCATCCAGGATTTACTTCTGGATGAGGAGACAGACCTGGCGTGTGTGACTGAGACCTGGCTGGGCCCAGAGGGGGGAGTTCCTCTCTCAGAAATGTGCCCAGCCGGGTTTCAGATATGGCATCAGCCTCGACCTCAGGGAAGGGGTGGTGGAGTGGCTATTATAGCTAGGGAGAGCCTTTGCCTGTGTAGACTCATTGTTCCAGAGATTGCGGGCTGTGAGTCCCTCCTAGTGAAGTTGGACTTAGGGGTTCAGGTGGGCTTGTTGCTCACGTACCTGCCTCCCAGCTGCGTGTCAACAGCCCTGCCTGTGCTGCTCGAGGAGGTAGCTGGGTTGGTGGTGGAGTCCCCCAGACTTATTTTCTTGGGGGATTTTAACCTGCCGTCACTCGGTGAACCCTCAGGGTTGGCGCAGGGGTTCATGGCCACCATGGCAACCATGGACCTGACCCAAGTAGTTCAGGGCCCAACCCATGAGAAGGGACACACTGTAAGTGTATGTACACACACACAAACAGAGCTCTTCTGAAATCATACACATTCAACCTCATTTACTGCGATAGGAAAAACATACCCAGAGCCCAGAAGGGGAAAAAAATAAAAAAATTCAAAATTTTTCTACCGGTTTTGCGTATCTGACCATACCCATAGGAGCCCATCACTATCAGTCGCAACCCACTACTACTCCCTCAGGCTTCGGCCTAAACTAACTGTTGCTTCCTTTCATAACTGTAATGTGTCTTTACCAAGAATGCAAAAAATACTGGAAGATGAGGGGGTTTTCTTTGTGTATGTGTGTGTGTTTGTGTGTGGCATTGATTGGCGTGGTCTTGAAAACCATCAGAGATTAGATAGAATCTTTCAGGAACCTAATGCTATTCCAGATGATGTACTGTTAGATTAATGTATCTTTTGGCAAGGTTTAGGTGAACATTCTGGTTAACATCAGGTAAATAGATGTTGCTCCCAATGATGGGCTGTTTTTAACTATTGACCTGTTCAACTTCAGATTTGCAGCTGAGTTCCAGGAATTCAGAAGGCTCTTAAGCTGTCTCTCCCTCCCTCCCTTACCTTTTTAATTTTTCATTTGCCCCCTACCTAATGGTGTCAAGAGGTTGTTAATTTCATTTAGGGATCTCGGAATCCCCCGTTTGATCGGAACCAACCTTGAAATACCGTATTTTTCAGAGTATAAACAAGGTAGAAACATAGAAACATAGAGCGCTGGTGAGACCACATTTGGAATACTGTGTTCAATTCTGGAGACCTCACCTACAAAAAGATATTGACAAAATTGAACGGGTCCAAAGACGGGCTACAAGAATGGTGGAAGGTCTTAAGCATAAAAGGGGGGACATGATCGAAACATTTAAATATGAAAGAGTAGTAGACCCTTGGAACAAACTTCCAGCAGACATGGTAGATAAATCCACAGTAACTGAATTTAAATATGCCTGGGATAAACATATATCCATCCTAAGATAAAATACAGAAAATAGTATAAGGGCAGACTAGATGGACCTTGACATCTTTTTCTGCCATCAGACTTCTATGTTTCTATGTTTCTATAAGATGCACCTTAGTTTTGGGGAGGAAAATAGGGAAAAGAATCTGCTTACCAGGCATTCATCTGGCTAGCGTCCTTAGCCAACACATTATTTTATCCCCTGGTTTGGGCTTTTAAAAAAACTTTATAAGGAGAGAGTAACAATGAAAGAGTTTGCAAGACAGTAAGAGCTGAGAACATCATTAGCACCTGGAAAGAAACATTTTAGTGTTTTTAAATTATTAGATTCGTTGTACATTGTTTTATTGTTGCTGTATGCCGCCCCTCTCCGAAGACTCCGAAGGAAGGAAGGAAGGAAGGAAGGAAGGAAGGAAGGAAGGAAGGAAGGAAGGCAGACAAAACATTAAGAGAGAACATAAGATTAGATTTGCAGGCCATCTCTAATCAAAGCTAAAATAAAGCTCTCTTGTGGCAACCCACCCTTTTATCTTAACACACCGTAAGAACCTGACTACAGTCTTAGGCAGTGCTACATGTTTGGCTTTTGCAAAAGGGCCTGAACTCAAGAACTGTATTAACCAGGTTTAGGGTGAGCCCATTGCCCCCAAACACTCAGTTTTACTGTCACCTGAAGGAATTTGATGAGGGACGTCAACAATCCTCCCCTTCCCTTTTTTTAAAAAGCGGCAGGGAAAGACGGAGTGGCTGCCTTGGAGCCTTTGACATGAGCCACTCGGGCATTTGATATTCATGGGACAGGAGAGATTTAGCCTAAGGAGGGGCCCAAGAAGACCCACTGAAGTCGTGTCGGTGGGGCAGCGAGGAGGGGGTTGCCCCCTTCCCCGAGTAAACACCATTATTGTTGGGGAAAAAATCAATCCCTTCCTTGCCCCAGTGCTCAGCCTTGGAGTCTGCTCTGAACCGGCTATTGTACGGCCGGGCGATTTACTCTAATTAAGAGGAGACAGAGTGGATTATTGTCTCCAACACAACTTGGGTCGGAGAAGAAACAACCCATTACGCTTTAGCTCCACTGAACAACAAAGACCCCGGAGCAGGAAGGCTCCAACCCAAGTCGTGGTCCTTGATGAGATTTCTCCCTCCCTCCCTCCTTCCCTGCCATACACCCCCCCCTCCTGCACCCCCCAAATAAAATTGGAACAAGGAAATGGGCACGAAGAAAAGAAAGGGATTTGGAAGTTGCCTCCGGCTACAACCAGAGAGAGTGGCGGTGTGTTTCCAAAAACTAGAGGTTGTGTACCAAAGGAAGGTGGAGTGAAGTGGGGGGTGCACAGGGTTAATTTTTATTTATTTATTTAATTTATTTATTTTATTTTATTTTATTTTATTTTATTTTATTTTATTTTATTTTATTTTATTTTATTTATTTATTTATTTATTTATTTATTTAGTTAGTTAGTTAGTTAGTTAGTTAGTTAGTTAGTTAGTTAGTTATTTGTATGACGCCCCTCTCCAAAGACTCGGAGCGGCTAACAGCAACAATAAAACAGTATACAATAGTAATCCAATACTAAAAATGATTAAAAACCCATTAATATAAAAACCAAACATACATACATACATACATAGCATAGAATTGTAAAGGCCTCGGGGGAAAGAGGATCTCAATTCCCCCATGACTGACGGCAGAGGTGGGTTTTAAGTTTTTTTTTCTTCCCTCCCCCCCAGTTCTGACCCACAGGAAGATTTGGAACCTGACTGGTGGAAGGACTTTTACTGAGAATCTTCGACTTGTAACGGCTCGCTTAGGGACCATTCGTTACCACCACTGCCGCATGGCCAGGGTCACACAGTCCAAATTCAGGACCATTGGATAGTGACTCAGGAACTGTCTTCTGCTGCGCGAATCCCAGCGACCGATAAGGTCCCACAGAATTGGCCTTCTCCGGGTCCCGTCGATGAAACAGTGTCGGCTGGTGGGGAAGAGCCTTCTCTGTGCTGGCCCCGGCCCTCTGGAATCAACTCCCCCCAGAGATTAGAACCGCCCCCACTTTCCTTGCCTTTCATAAGTTACTAAAAACCCACCTTTGTCGCCAGGCATGGGGGAACTAAGATACCCCAGGCTTATATAGTTTATGCATGGCATGATTGTGTTGTATAGTTTTAATGTTGGGTTTTTAAGATGTTTTTAATATTACATTTCACAGGGGTCACCTAAGACCATGGAAAAAAACAAATTTCCCATGGTGTTAGGACTTAAAGCTTCTATTCTGGCATGTTGGAACATATCTTTGCAATCTGACCAATCAGGCATTTACAGTGGGGGTCCTTCTGACTTCCCTGTCAATCACCTTAAAGCTCCGTTAGGAAAATTGGCGCTAGACTTATGGTTGGGGGTCACCCCAACATGAGGAACTGTATTAAGGAGTTGCAGCATTAGAAAGGTTGAGAACCACTGCGATAGTTGCTTTCATTTCAGTCACTTGCCCTGTCAGTTTTGGTGGGAGAGGACTGGGTGGTTCTCCATCAACCATCAAGAAACCATCAAAACCTCGAAAATGTGGATAAATGGGACATGATTCATCCGAACAGGTCAAACCCGGCTAAATACCACCTCTGCAACTAGCCCTGATGATGTTATATGAGGTGTTTATATTTTAATGTAAAATACCCTGAGCTATTTATGAAGGGCAGTGTTGAAATGAAACGAACAATAACACTAATTCATTAGACTCCTAAGTACAGTACATGCAGTGGCCATAATTAAATGTTCATTAGGTTATACCTTTGGTGGCCTCCCACCTTAATTTTCTTTCCCTCCTGCCTCCTTCCTTTCATGTCTCCTCCACTCGATGAACCATGGATCGGTGGTGGAAGGACAATAACAATAATTATTAATTTCTCAGTGTTAATTATAATGTCCATCGATGCGCACCAGTTTGGGTACATGGGTGTTGGTGGGGATTTTAGTGTTATTGCATCCAATTTTTTCCATCTTCAGAATTATCATGGAATAACAAAGTTGGAAGGGGCCTTGGAGGTCTTCTAGTCTGACCCCCTGCTTAGGCAGGAAACCCTACACCACTTCAGACAAACGATTATCCAACATCTTCTTAAAAACTTTACATCTTCTGGAGGCAAGTCGTTCCACTGGTTAATTGTCCTCACTCTCCTTAATTCTAGATTGGTTGTCTCGTTAGTTTCCATCTGCTGTTTCCTGCCCTGATGCTTTGGAAAATAGACCCCCTCTTCTTTGTGGCAGTCCCCCAAATATTGAAACACAGTGATACCTTATCTTACCAACTTTTCGAGATACAAACTTTTCGAGATACAAACCCGGGGTTTAAGATTTTTTTGCCTCTTCTTACAAACTATTTTCAACTTACAAACCCACCGCCACCACTGGGATGCCCCGCCCCTGGACTTCCATTGCTAGCGAAGTGCCTGTTTTTGCGCTGCTGGGATTCCCCTGAGGCTCCACTCCATGGGAAAACCCACCTCTGCACTTCCGTGTTTTTGTGATGCTTCAGGGGAATCCTAGCAGCGCAAAAACGGGCGCTTCACTGGCAATGGAAGTCTGGAGGTGGGGTTTCCCAGCAACCCAGCAACACAGAGGTCCGGAGGTGGGGTTTCGAGGACTTCGGTGTTTTTGCGATGCTGTGATTTCACTGAGGCTCCCTTCGCTGGGAAACCCCACCTTCGGACTTCTGTTGCCAGCGAAGCGCTCGTTTTTTGCGATGTTTCTATGTGATATCCCACCAGTTTCTTTAATAGAGTACAGTAGTACTGTAGAAAAATTTTATGAATTTTTAATGGATTTAAAAATTTTCAATGGATTTAATGGATTTAAGCCCCCGTTGAAAACCCCGTGAAATAGCGAATCTGCAAAAGATGAACCACGAAGTAGCGAGGGATTACTGTACCACCAATACCTACTTAGCAAAATAAATACATAAAAGTAAAATGAATAAATTTCCTTGCCATGAAACAAAGCTCCCAAACGTTGGAGACAAACGCACAAGCTTAGTTCTAGCCTCTCTTGAGCGCGGTTTAGAAATGATAGAACCAGTCTGGACTAGCATTTCAGAAGTCTCCCCAGGCCATGGAGACCTGAAGAATGTGGAAAGACTGACCTGTGGGGTGGAACCCCCCCAGAAAACCAAGCATTCTTGCAGCGATCAGTTTGAAGAGCCTTAATTCAGGTCAGAGATTCCGGCAACTCAAAGGCTCAAAAAATATTTTGGGGTTGGTTTTCAGGGGTTTAGCCTACACCAGTAGCAGGCTCCTACCCTAACAATTAAAACGGACGCTATTGCGCAACCAAAAGAATGCAATGGATCTTTGGGAAAGCTGGAATTATTCA
Organism: Erythrolamprus reginae; assembly: GCF_031021105.1. Taxonomy (NCBI): domain Eukaryota; kingdom Metazoa; phylum Chordata; class Lepidosauria; order Squamata; family Dipsadidae; genus Erythrolamprus; species Erythrolamprus reginae. Next base: position 92,762,831 of record NC_091955.1, on the reverse strand, counting down.
GGAGAAGCTGTTTCGCACCTCACCTGGACTGTATTCGCATCTCCCCGAGGGAGTCACACCTTACAATTTGGGAAACCCCAATCTAAGGAAACTTTCCTCCTCTTTATTACTCTGCTTGAGGAGCGGCCTGAGGCCCAAGGCCATTCAGAAGTTCAAATCAGCAAAAAGGTCAATTATATTGACAGAGTTAAATAAGGGAAGGAAAAAAGTCCAATTACCTACGATAAAGCTCTCATTACAGGTAGTCCATGATTTATGACCACATTTGAGCCTCAAAATTCTGCTGTTAAGTGAGACAGCGGTTGTTTTGCCCCATTTTTTTTTACTTTTCCTGCCACAGAAACACTGCAGTTGTTATGTTAGCAACATGGTTGTAAAGTGAACATAAGAACATAAGAAGAGCCCTGGTGAATCGGGCCAAAGCCCATCGAGTCCAGCATTCTGTGGCCCACCAATTGACCATGGGGATCTTGAGCAAAAAGTGAAGGCAAGACCCTCCCTTTCCCTTGACCCTAAACAAACTCCGTGGCCTTCATTGGCTGCCGATTAGTTTCTGGACAAAATTCAAAGTGTTGGTGATGACCTACAAAGCCCTACATGACATCGGACTAGAATACTTATGGGACCGCCTTCTGCCACATAAATCCCAGCAGCTGATTGGCTCCCACAGAGTTGGCCTTCTCCAGCTCCCTTCAACCAGACAATGTCGCCTGTCAGGGCCTAGGAAAAGAGCCCTGGCCCTCTGGAATCAACTTCCTCCGGAGATTCGAACTGCCCCCACCCTCCTCTTCAAGTTGTCAAGATTGGGAAACACTGGTCCTACACATGCGCAGAAGCAAAAAAAATGCCGAAATCTCTCTTTTGCACACATCCCCTTGTGAGATTTTGCTTCGGTGCATGTGCATCAAGCAAAAATATGAAAAAAGATGGTGGTGCCCATAGAACTGGCAATGGAAGCAGTCATGTGCAAATTGCACAATTGCTACCGGTAGCAATCCACTATTGGTTATAAATCAGGGACTAGCTGCATGGTGTTATTCAGTCATCATGATAATTCCATAATTTTATTCTTTCATTGTTTGACCTCTCCTTTGCCATTTGAAAATCGGTTGTGCTGCAGCAACAGGTAACGCAAACATTTTACCCAAGATGTCTATAAAACAAAAATTACTGCTGAGCTCATCAGAGAAAAATTCACAAAATTCAGGCATTTTGTCTCTTGGTGGCTACCACGGAAAAGGAAAGGGCAGAAAAATGGCATCTTTAGCCTTCAGCGGTCAATGCTGAACTACAACTCCCAGACGCCCCAGCTAGCATGGGTCATTTCGTGGAATGGTGGGAGTTATAGTCCAGCGACCTCTAGAGGACTCAAGTGTCTCCATTTTGGGAATGTTTATTATTACATCATTGTGTCCAGTAGCAGTAAAGGACGCCACATGGATAGTAAAAGTTGAACTGCATGCGCAACTTCGGATCTCTGGCGCATGCATGCATCTCATCATGTTTTTGCTTCTGTGCAAACTTCTACCCAGTCACATGACCATTAAGCCATACCCACAAAATAAGCCACACCCACAGTGTGGCAGTAAAAAAATTGGCTGCCCATTACTGCATATAACCAGTGTGTGTTTCTATGCAGGCGTGTCATTTGTTTTCTCCAACGGAACCAAAACTGAAACTATTTTTCTAACCTAGTTTTTCTTCATTTGGTAAAGTTTTTTTTTAGTTAAAATGCAAAACCCCAAGAAAAAAAAAATCCACCGGAACAATCAAACCAAAACAAAATGAAACAAAACAAAAGAAAGCAAACATTAAAAACGCATTAAGGAAGACACAAACATACTTTTTTTTTTTTAATGTATATGTGAGATCCTGCGTTCCTCCATTCTGTTGATTGCTGGCATAATTTTTTGCTTTGGAAACACTCATTTAATTAAATGGTTTTGTCTCTTGCTACCATAGTCGAATTCCCCACTGATTTACAGAATAAAAGGATGGGGGGTTTTTTGGAGGGGGGGGGAACTGATGGAAATATTTGCATGTGTTAATCTCAAAGATGAGTGTGTTCTAAAGCTTTCTCGTCCTTTGCTTATGGCATGCCCGCCATGAAGATGTTTATGTGAGAAGAATAAAAAAAATAGAGAAGAATGATTAGCTTTTCTACTTCCTAAATTATCTCTGTTGCAGCAGATGAAATGCATAGCTGCTGGGCAGAACAATGAATCCCTTCCACCAACTCCAATGATACACCTGGGTGAGAGGAGAGAGATTAGAAACATAGAAGATTGATGGCAGAAAAAGACCTCATGGTCCATCTAGTCCGCCCTTATACTATTTCCTGTATTTTATCTTAGGATGGATATATTAAGGTAGGTCTTAAGCATAAAACGTATCAGGAAAGACTTAATGAACTCCATCTGTAGAGTCTGGAGGACAGAAGGAAAGGGGGGGGGACATGATCGAAACATTTAAATATGTGAAAGGGTTAAATAAGGTCCAGGAGGGAAGAGTTTTTAATAGGAAAGTGAACACAAGAACAAGGGGACACAATCTGAAGTTAGTTGGGGGAAAGATCAAAAGCAACATGAGAAAATATTATTTTACTGAAAGAGTAGTAGATCCTTGGAACAAACTTCCAGCAGACGTGGTAGATAAATCCACAGTAACTGAATTTAAACATGCCTGGGATAAACATAGATCCATCCTAAGATAAAATACAGGAAATAGTATAAGGGCAGACTAGATGGACCATGTGGTCTTTTTCTGCCATCAGTCTTCTATGTTTCTATGTTTCTATATGTTTATCCCAGGCATGTCTATTCTATTCTATTCTATTCTATTCTACTCTACTCTACTCTACTCTACTCTACTCTACTCTACTCTACTCTACTCTACTCTACTCTACTCTATCCTATTCTAAACAACAACAGTGTTAGTTTTTCTGCTATAGGTTGTATCTATGTCCCATCCCAAAATGGCGGGAAACAACTTTAATTTCCAGGAGTTATAATCCCACAAAAAGAAAAGGGATGTTTTATCTCTTATACACTTTGCTTTAAAGCTGCACATTCCAGCTTCCTCATTATTTTAATTTTGTTATTAACCTAATTTAATTTTTAAGAATGCATTTAAAAAAAAACCAAGTTATGATAGGGCCACAATCCCAGTGGGTACTACTGTATGTTGCTTATATGTTCTGTCGGGCTCTCTGGTAGAATCCTCCCAAAAATTCACAGGTACAAATTTCAGACACACACACGTTTGAAAATTCAAAACAATGTTCTTTATAATGAAAATTCACTTAAACCAAGCCCTCTTTTGGTATAGCAAAGAGCACTCATCTCCAACCAAACTGGTAATTTGTACAAGTCCCTTATCAGTTCTGTGATACTTAGCTTGCAGCTGTGAGGCAATTCACAGTCCTTCTTCTTTCACAAAGTGAAACACACTTTGCTCTGGTGTAGTTTCAAAGCAGGGAAAAATCAGCACACAAAAAGTCAAAGTCAGTAAAGCAGTCATGAAACACAATGATCAGATAATCCTCCACAATGGCCAAACCCACAGGCTGCTATTTATAGCAGCCTCACTAATGACCACAGCCCCACCCAACCACAGGTGGCCTCATTTTCTTTGATAATAATCTCTCAGTTGTTGTTGCCTATGCATCGCTCTCCGCATGCGTGGCTGTATCATTAACTCTGAATCCAAGGAGGAGCTACATAATTGATCTCCTTCTGAGCTGTCTGCCACACTCTCCTCCTCCCTGTCACTCATGTCTTCTTGGTCAGAGGAGCCTTCATCATCAGATTCCACCGGGGGCAAAACAGGCCTGCAGCATGTGGATGTCTCCCCCACATCCAGAGTCCTTGGGGCAGCAGCTGGGCCAGAGCTAACCACAATATTATATATATTGATTTGTTCCACAAGCTAGTAACCTACCAGTATTTTTTTTCTTGCACATTGCTACTTAATGTTTGCATTTTATACTAATTACGGCCCCCTCCACTGACATTTTCCTCCATAATGTGCAGTCCTTCGCTGGCAGTTAAATCAGTGAAATTTAACATAAAAGCAAGGTAAAACAATTAAACTGGAAGAATATTTGATTAAATTGTTCCCTGATTTATAGAGAAATAAATTGAAATGGAAAACTGGTGAACTTCTTCTTTTTCTTCTTCTTCTTTTAATGGATAGAATATTTTATGTCCTTTATCAAAGTCTGCGAGTTCTTTGTGCTTCTCTGATTAAAATTGCTACTTTGGAGATATTCATGCTGAGTTTTATTACACTTGCCTCTTACTTCCCCACCCTCTTTCCTCCTTTAAAAGTGTTTTGATCTTTTTTCCTCTTCTATAGGCGGTAAGACATTGATTCCTTTAAGGAGTGGACCAAATAATTGACTGAAGGAAATGATCAGAGTTTGAAACCCATTGTTCACACCTACAGCTTCATTGAAAGTTAGTTGACAATACTGGCAGTGGAAAATTAGCTATTCACTCTACTCCAGAAGTCCTGCTGATCTAGAACTGTGGGACAAAAGATAATGTAGAAAAACATAGAAACATAGAAGACTGACGGCAGAAAAAGACCTCATGGTCCATCTAGTCTGTCCTTATACTGTACTATTTTCTGTATTTTATCTTAGGATGGATATATGTTTATCCCAGGCATGTTTAAATTCAGTTACTGTGGATTTATCTACCACGTCTGCTGGAAGTTTGTTCCAAGGATCTACTACTCTTTCAGTAAAATAATATTTTCTCATGTTGCTTTTGATCTTTCCCCCAACTATCTTCAGATTGTGTCCCCTTGTTCTTGTGTTCACTTTCCTATTAAAAACACTTCCCTCCTGAACCTTATTTAACCCTTTAACATATTTAAATGTTTCGATCATGTTCCCCCTTTCCCTTCTGTTCTCTAGACTGTACAGATTGAGTTCATGAAGTCTTTCCTGATACGTTTTATGCTTAAGACCTTCCACCATTCTTGTAGCCCGTCTTTGGACCCGTTCAATTTTGTCAATATCTTTTTGTAGGTGAGGTCTCCAGAACTGAACACAGTATTCCAAATGTGGTCTCACCAGCGCTCTATATAAGGGGATCACAATCTCCCTCTTCCTGCTTGTTATACCTCTAGCTATGCAGCCAAGCATCCTACTTGCTTTTCCTACTGCCCGACCACACTGCTCACCCATTTTGAGACTGTCAGAAATCACTACTCCTAAATCCTTCTCTTCTGAAGTTTTTGCTAACACAGAACTGCCAATGCAATACTCAGATTGAGGATTCCTTTTCCCCAAGTGCATTATTTTACATTTGGAAACATTAAACTGCACTTTCCATTGCTTTGACCATTTATCTAGTAAAGCTAAATCATTTACCATATTACAGACCCCTCCAGGAATATCAACCCTATTGCACACTTTAGAGTCATCGGCAAATAGGCAAACCTTCCCTACCAAATCTTCCCCTATGTCACTCACAAACATATTAAAAAGAATAGGACCCAGAACAGACCCTTGTGGCACACCGCTTGTAACCTGTCTCTGGTCAGAATACTCGCCATTAACAATAACTCTCTGATGTCTACGCTTCAGCCAGCTTGAAATCCACTGAAATATCCAGGGATTAAGTCCAATCTTCACTAATTTATCTATCAGCTCTTTATGTGGAACCGTATCAAAGGCTTTGCTGAAGTCCAGATAGGCAATATCCACGGCACCACCTTCATCCAACACCTTTGTGACATAGTCAAAGAACTCAATGAGATTAGTCTGACATGATTTGCCTTCAGTAAAGCCATGCTGATTTGGGTCCAATAAGTTATTGTTTTTTAGGTGCTGATTTATCCTCTTTTTGAGTAGAGTCTCCATCATTTTAACTACAACTGATGTCAAGCTAACTGGCCTGTAGTTACCAGCTTCTTCTCTACTGCCCTTCTTGTGGATAGGCACAACACTGGCCATTCTCCAATCCTCAGGAACTTCTCCTGTTAACAGGGATTGGTTAAACAAATCAGTCAGGGGGGTAGCAATGACTGATCTGAGTTCTTTAAGAACTCTGGGGTGGATGCCATCTGGACCCATTGCCTTATTTATCTTTAATCGTTCAAGTTCTTCTAAGACATCGGCTTCTAAGATCACTGGAGCTGAGATCTAGATTCTAAGATCACTGGATCCATCGATCCATCGATCCATCGATCGATCCATCGATCCATCCATCCATCCATCCATCTATCCATCCATCTTTCCATCTATTATTATTTTATTCACAAAAAACAGTAATACACAGCAAACAAGATTGATATGCTGGATTTTGTATCACAATATTTCAAATCAAACACTTCTCAAGTGTCTTGGACTATGTTATGTATTTTCGTATGATGCATGCAGATCCAAATACTTTTGCAACTGACAGATCATGATTTTGTCAATGTTTGTTTATTGTTTATTGCTTATTGATTGCTGATTGATTGCTGATTTATTGTTGATCTATTGTTGATTTATTGTTGATTGTTAATTATTTATTGTTAATTGCTTATTGTTATTGTTATTGGTTTTGTTATTGGTTTTGTTATTTCTGAAGTTCTAGTAGACTGAGATGCTGGGCCAAATAGAAGATCATAGGAGATAGACAATAACAATAACAATGGTGATGTCCGGGAGAGTGGGTGGAACCTCACATTACTGCTGCCACTGATTCTCTGAACCACTGGTGGCCACCACTACTGGTTCGCCTGAACTGAGATTATAGGTAGCGTTTCCCCACAGCTACTAACATTGTCCCGTATGCAGGTGGACCATTGCACTTTAAACCATTTGTCTCTCTTTTTAATGTGGGTGTCCTCAAAAATGCACTTCGTGTAGTTTTTCTTCCTTGCACCGCACACTTTGAGGCCAGATGTGGACTTAGTTACGTTGTGACATCTGCCTGAATCCCCACACCTGTCACAAAGGCTTATTTTAGGAGCTTTTCTAACTTTGTGGCTTTCAAGACATTCACGAGGATGTAGAATTTGCAGGGTGCTACATTACTAGCTGGAACCAGTCGGGACACAACTGCCCATATCTAACCAGTGTTTTTACATGTTCTAGGAGGGTCACCCAGAAAATAATGCATCTCATTTTTTTCTTCAACAATTATTTATTGAACACAATGAAATTTACACCCAAGAAAGAATGATGTTTCTTCTACACTCCCTATTTTTCCACGTAATCTCTATCCTGTTCTATGGCCTTCCTCCAGCGAGACATCCATCCATCCATCCATCCATCCATCCATCCATCCATCCATCCATCCATCCATCCATCCATCCAAGCACCTATCCAAGCATCCATCCAAGCATCTAAGCATCCATCCATCCATCCATTTGGATTAAAAGACCTCCACACTCCCTTCCAACTATATTATTCTATGTTCTAAGTTCTAACATGGCTATGGAATGATGAATGTTGAAAATAAGAATGATGAAAATAAGACACAAAACATGTATCCAGTGATTCCTTCTTTCTTTCTTTTTGTTTTGTAATCCATGGCGTTATATTTGTGAGGACAGAGAATATCCATGGACATTTCCAGATGTCCCGTTCATTCAATAGCATATTGATTTTATTCTCTCAACTTTCCCCCCACCTGGTATCCTCCAACCATGTGAAGCTTCAACTCTTGGCAGGGACTATTGAGGTTGGCAGTCAATGTACAATTGGATGATGCCAGCCTGGGAAAGCTGATTTCCTGGATCCGAGGAATTGCTTTTGTTCTAGTGCTCAGCATTGTTCAGAAGTTTTATCTGGGAACCAAGCCCTGAGATCACTTGGCTGGATTGGCGAGTTGAAATTCATCTCCCTTTGTGGCTGGTATGAGTCGGTCTTCCACGGTTATTACCAGAGATTCAAAGAAAAGCTCAGTTGACATCCATGACGAGGAACCAATTCCCAAATTAGGAAATAATAAGAAATAAAAGGAAAGTGGAAAGTTAGGATAGGAATTATGGAATTATCCGGTGGAATGAAGGAGATGAAATGTGGGGTGATTCATTGTGAGTTTAGTGGACTGAGAAAATAAAAGTGCAAGAAGGACCAAGTATTGGATAAAAACATAGAAACATAGAAGATTGACGGCAGAAAAAGACCTCATGGTCCATCTAGTCTGCCCTTATACTACAGTATTTCCTGTATTTTATCTTAGGATGGATATATGTTTATCCCAGACATGTTTAAATTCAGTTACTGTGGATTTATCTACCACGTCTGCTGGAAGTTTGTTCCAAGGATCTACTACTCTTTCAGTAAAATAATATTTTCTCATGTTGCTTTTGATCTTTCCCCCAACTAACTTCAGATTGTGTCCCCTTGTTCTTGGGTTTACTTTCCTATTAAAAACACTTCCCTCCTGAACCTTATATAACCCTTTAACATATTTAAATGTTTTGATCATGTCCCCCCTTTCCCTTCTGTCCTCCACACTAGACAGATTGAGTTCATGAAGTCTTTCCTGATATGCTTTATGCTTAAGACCTTCCACCATTTTTGTAGCCTGTCTTTGGACCCGTTCAATTTTATCAATATCTTTTTGTAGGTGAGGTCTCCAGAATTGAATTACAGTAATCCAAATATCCACCTCCAAATATACAACCAAGTGTTTCACGTAGGGCCGGACAAAGTAGCACAGAGTTAAATTATAATTTATTTATTTATTTAAAAAAAATATTTTTATTATTTTTCAAAAGACAAACATCACCAACAAAACACATAACATAAAAAGAGCTACAATCACTCCGCTCATAATAGAAATCTTCATAATACAAAAAGGGAAAAACTATTATTGATTAGATCAATTCAGAGAAGTAAAAAATACCTGTTACATTTCTCTATTTATAGACATATCTAATAATAAATTCAAATATATTTTTAAAATTCATTAAGCATTTGTTTTATTCAACCAAGTATAAGTTAAATTATAATTTATTATTATTGACTGCAAACCGGCGTGTAACTAGGTCAGGGGACAACCAACTGGTTGTATGACCTAAGTGCTAAAGCCCACTGCAACAATATCGCCAAAAAAGCCTCTAGAGTTGTTAACCTGATCCTATGCAGCTTCTGCTCAGGCAATCTCACACTACTCACAAGAGTCTACGAAACTTTTGCCAGACCCATCCTAGACTACTGCTCATCTGTCTGGAACCCATACCACATCTCAGACATCAACACCCTTGAAAGTGTCCAAAGATATTTCACCAGAAGAGCCCTTCACTCCTCCACTCGAAACAGAGCATCCTATGAAAATAGACTAACAATCCTGGGTCTAGAAAGCCTAGAACTACGGCGCCTAAAACACGATTTGAGTATTGCCCACAAGATCATATGCTGCAATGTCCTACCAGTCAATGACTACTTCAGCTTCAACCGCAATAACACAAGAGCACGCAACAGATTCAAACTTAATATGAACCGCTCCAAACTTGACTGTAAAAAATATGATTTCAACAATCGAGTTATCGAATCATGGAACTCATTACCGGACTCAATTGTGTCAACCCCTAACCCCCAACACTTCTCCCTTAGACTCTCCACGATTGACCTCTCCAGGTTCCTAAGAGGCCAGTAAGGGGCGTACATAAGTGCACTGTTGTGCCTTTCGTCCCCTGTCCAATTGTCTTTCCTTTCTTTCACCTATCTTATATATTCTCTTCCTTTCATATATCCTCTCCTCTAAGTTCACTTTCACCCTCTTTTATATTATCACATGTCTATTTTTCTTCCTATGTATATGTGTATTGGACAAATGAATAAATAAAATAAATAAATAAATAAATATTTTACAACAGGCTGACCTTGAGTAATTTTTCATCTAGGGTTTCTGTTTCCCCCTCCCTTCTCTCTTTCCCTCCACGGTTTCATCCGTTGTGAGAAACGTTTTGATTAAATTTACAGTTCCACGCTTGGCATCAATGCGCCAAACAGGTTAATTTAGCGATGTGCCCGCAAGGATCTTCCGATGAAGAAATCTCCAAAAACTGCTGGGGAAACGTATACAGTATGTCTACTTAGGAAACCGAAAAGTGTTTGTGTGAAGTTTTTGCCTCCCTCCCCTCCCCTCCCCGCAATTCCCCGTATTAATAAGGATGGGGTTGGATTTTCAGAGCATTGTGAAATGGAGAAAAAAGGCCCAAAGATCTGAATATATGAACCATTATGCTAACAACAGTTGGAAAGGCCCTTCCCGTCACCCCCAGAAGTTTTGATCTTTCAAAAATCTGCGGCAGCTTTCATTGATGTGACTCCTTCTGTGATTAACCTGCGTATTTGCATATAAATTGAAATATAACAAAACGCCATAAAACTTCACTGACCTCCTTCCCAAAAAGTGGGGAAAAGTAGGGGGGAAGCGAAAATTTTTTCACACCTGCTCAGTTCTGGAATTTTCTGACTATTCAAAGATTGGGGTTCAAGGGGAGAAGGGGGGTTGCTTTTATTCATCCGAATTCTTTGTCCCCAGCAGCCATGGATTCAATTTTCCCCTCCTGTCTCGTATTTAAGTGTGATGCACAGCTGAGCATATATATGCACACAAATGTATGTATGTATATATTGAAGGGATTGGATACTGTAGCCTAGAGGATAATTCTCTGCCTTACAAGGCAAAGGTTGCAGGTTCAAGTCCCAGTGGGTATGGCTAGCTGATGAGGCCAAAATAAGGTCGAAATAGATCTATCCTAGTCTCCCTTAATTTTCAAATTCAGCAAAAAAAAACCACCCAAACACAACATGGGACACATACAGATAGAATTGTCGGCTATCAATAAAATTAACTGCCTTGGAAATGGCCCTGGGTTGGGACGAGAGGCAAATAAGGAACTGTGATGTTCCTTCAATACACCAGGGTGATTTGACTCAAAAATATGTAACCCTTTCCTGGTGCAGAGCTGAAGGGATTGGATACTGTAGCCTAGAGGATAATTCTCTGCCTTACAAGGCAAAGGTTGCAGGTTCAAGTCCCAGTGGGTATGGCTAGCTGATGAGGCCAAAATAAGGCCGAAATAGATCTATCCTAGTCTCCCTTAATTTTCAAATTCAGCAAAAACAAAGAAACATGTGACATATATATATATATATATATATATATATATATATATATATATATATATATATATATATTTGTTTTCGTAAATTTTCACGGGTATATGTATGTAGATTGTTCTGAGTTCGGGTTTTGCCCTGTGTAATATTTTGCATGTTTATGCGACGTTTCGGTGAAATCACATTCACATAAACATGCAAAATATTACACAGGGCAAAACCCGAACTCAGAACAATCTACATACATACATACATACATACATACATACATACATACATATATATATATATGTCATATGTTTTTTGCTGACTGAAAATGTGACAGAAAATTATATATGATTCAACACAAAAAAGATGTAACCCTTCCCTGGTACAGAGCTGAAGGGATTGGATACTGTAGCCTAGAGGTTAATTCTCTGCCTTACAAGGCAAAGGTTGCAAGTTCAAGTCCCAGTGAGGGTATGGCTAGCTGATGAGGTCAAAATGAGGCCGAAATAGATCTTTCCTAGTCTCCCTTAATTTTCAAATTCAGCAAAAACATGTGACATGTGTGTGTGTGTGTGTGTGTGTGTACGACATGTTTTTGCTGTGTGTGTATGCACACACACACACACACACAACTCCCCCTCTCTTTCCCTCCTTCTCTCTCTCCCCATCTTTCCCTCCCCTGTCTCTCTCTCCTCTCTCCCCTCTCCCCTCCCTCCCCTCCCTCTCTCTCCCTCTCTCTCCCTCTCTCCCCCTCTTCATCTTCCTTAACCTCCCTCTCTATTTCTCCCTCTCCCTCTTTATCCCCTCTCTCCCCTCCCTCCCTCTCTCCTCTCCCCTCCCTCCCTCCCTCTCTTCCTCCCTCTCCCTCCATCTCTCCCTCTCTCCGCTCCCTTCCTCCCTCTCTCTTCCTCCTTCTCCCTCCCACTCTTCCTCCCTCTCCCTTCCTCCCTCTCCCTCCATCTCTCCTCTCCCCTCCCTCCCTCTAATGAAAAGAACGATGAGGGGTGACATGATGCCAATGTTCCAATATCTCAGGGGCTGCCACAAAGAAGAGGGAGTCAAACTGTTCTCCAAGAAAGAATTCTATTCTATTCTATTCTACTCCCAGAACACCATTGGCAAACACACAAAATGGCTAAGGCTGGTCCCTTCTCAGGGGAAGCATCCGTACACCTCTCTCTCTCCCTCTCCCTCCAGGTCGACTGATACGAAAATGGTTGTGTGGGTGGGAGAAAGAAGCGCAAGCCTGACATTGCGACGCAGGCTCTTATACTGAAAAAGCCACATCCACAGCTCCTATTTTTAGACCCTTTGCGGCTGAAGAGAGTAAAACCCAAAGTGCTGTTTTTCTATCTGCTGTTTCCCAACTGAACTTTTTAACAGGGCCGGATAAGACCTGAGTGCGAGGTCTCTTTGTAGTTTTAACGGACAGAAAAACACGCGGTGTTTTGATGTTCCAACCCACCACAGTAATGGGATGCTGCCCCCACGGTGAGGGGGGGGGGACACGCAGTGGGGGTAGTAAGTTTATGCACTATTTATTGAGTACTTAATAGGTTTTTTTTAATTGTCCTTCCTTCTCCATAATTACTTTTAAAATAGGAAATAATTAAATAGTATGTTTTTACCCGTAAACGCTTTAACCATAGTCTAGAACTGAACTTTTATAGCAATGAAAGAAAATTGAGCTCCTTGCCTAATCTCTTATCCTACTGAACCAAAACAACAACCACAACAATCTTCTTCTTCTTCTTCTTCTTCTTCTTCTTCTTCTTCTTCTTCTTCTTCTTCTTCTCCTCCTCCTCCTCCTCCTCCTCCTCCTCCTTCTTCTTTCTCTTCCAAATAATAATAACAACAGAGTTGGAAGGGACCTTGGAGGTCTTCTAGTCCAGCCCTCTGCTTAGGCAGGAAACCCTACACTACTTCAGACAAAGGGTTATTCAACGTCTTCTTAAAAACTTCCAGTGTTGGAGCATTCACAACTTCTGGAGGCAAGTTGTTACACTGATCAATTCTTCTAACTGTCAGGAAAATTTTCCTTAGTCCTAAGGTGCTTCTCTCCTTGTTTAGTTTCCACCCATTGCTTCTTCTTCTACCCGCAGGTGCTTTGGAAAAGAGGTTGACCCTCTCTTCTTTGGGGCCGTCCCTGAGATACTGGAACAGTACTACCTAATCCTTCTTTTCACTGAACTAGACATACCCAAGTCCCTGCAACTATTCTTCATATCTTTTAGTCTCCAGTCCCCTAACCATCCTTGTTGCTCTTCTCTGCACTCTTTCTAGTATTGTTTGAACATACATCGCGATGACCGAAACCGAATGCAGTATTCCAAGTGTGGTTTACCAAGCAAGTCAAGGAAAACAGATATTTGAAAGTTTTTGTTCCAATAAAGGTTCAAAGGTTAGCAGGTTATAAGACATGGAAAACTTCCTTGTAGGGTTGTTGGGATATATTTAGATGCCTGAGAATTCCAACCAACAATCTTTTTTCGCTGGCGATTTTAAGTCACCGAAAGTTCAGCCTTTATCTCCCACTATCCTGTCCCCTTGAATTTCCCCATTCCCTTTTCTGCCTGTCAATCCCACGCACCATCCATCATCTCCTTATGGCCCAACCGAGGCTCATAAGTCACACAGGCTGTGTTTCCCCTGAGACACTTAACCTGGGTCCAGAATTAGCCCACTTCCGGGGTTTACACAACAGGATGAACCAGAAGCTAAGAAAATGAGCTGGGGGTCACACAACACACTCAATCACCCCTCCATCCCCCATATACACACATACACCATTAATAGAGTTTAGCCTTTTGCAGGGTATGATTAAGTGTGTTATGTGAACACACACACACACATTCAGGAGGAAGGAGGGTGACCTATTATCCAAAGCAGGATAAGAAACAAGGGATAGAAACTAATCAAGGAACGACAAAACCCTAGAAGTAAGGAGAAATTTCCTGACTGTTAAAAAACTTAAACAATTAATGTGTGAAGTATACATGGGGCTACCTTTGAATAGCATTCGGACCCTGCAAATAGCGCAATTTATTTATTTATTTATTTAGTTATTTTGTCCAATGCACAATGAAGTTTATAGAGGATATACCCGTGGTAAAATATATCAGAGAAAGAATAGAAGAGAAGATATAGGAATAAAATATATCAATGAAAGAATAGAGAAAGGATACAGGAATAGAAGAAAAGATATAGGAGATATAGGAGAGACAATAGGACAGGGGATGGAAGGCACATTAGTGCACTTATGCACGCCCCTTACTGACCTCTTAGGAATCTGGAGAGGTCAACCGTGGAAAGTCTAAGGGTAAAATGTTGGGGGTTAGGGGATGACACTATGGAGTTTGGTAAGGAGTTCCACGTTTCGACATCTCGATTACTAAAGTCATATTTTTTACAGTCAAGTTTGGAGCGGTTAATATTCAGTTTGAATCTGTTGTGTGCTCTTGTGTTGTTGTGGTTGAAGCTGAAGTAGTCGTTGACAGGCAGGACGTTGCAGCATATGATCTTGTGGGCAATACGTAGATCATGTTTAAGGCGTCATAGTTCTAAGCTTTCTAGACCCAGGATTGTAAGTCTAGTTTCGTAGGGTATTCTGTTTCGAGTGGAGGAGTGAAGGGCTCTTCTGGTGAAGTATCCTTGGACATTTTCGAGGGTGTTAATGTCCGAGATGTGGTATGGGTTCCAAACAGATCAGCTTTATTCTAGGATGGGTCACATGAGCTATTGTGGGCCTTCCAAGATCTGCCCACACCACTCCGTGAGCTGTATTGGTTGCCGATTGGTCTCCGGATGCAATTCAAAGTGTTGGACCTATAAAACCCTATATAGCTTAGGATCAGATTACTTATGGGATTGTCTCCTGCCTTATGTATCCCACTGGCTGGTCAGATCCCACAGAGTCGGCCTTCTCCAGGTCCGGTCAGCCAGGCAATATCGTCTGGTGGGGCTTAGGGGAAGACAACACAAGAGCACACAACAGATGTAAACTGCTCCAAACTTGACTGCAAAAAATACGAATTTAGTAATCGAGTGGTCGAAGCCTGAAACTCATTACCGGACTCTGTAGTGTCATCTCCTACCCCCAAACTTTTACCCTTTGACTATCCACTGTTGACCTCACCCAATTCCTAAGAGGTCAGTAAGGGGCGTGCATAAGTGCACCAGCGTGCCTTCCGTCCCCTGTCCTAATGTCTCTTTATGTTTTATTAGCTTCATGAATATGTTAGAAATATAGAAACATAGAAGATTGACGGCAAAAAAAGACCTCATGGTCCATCTAGTCTGCCCTTATACTATTTCCTGTATTTTATCTTATGAAATATGAACTCTATTATACCCAATGATTATTTCTTCTATATTATTCCTAATGTTTCTCCAATCTTTTATTCATGTATATTACTATGATTATATCCTCACAAACCTACAGTATGTACTAGACAAAACAAACAAATAAATTTAAAAAAAATTAAAAAGGGCAACTCCGGCCCTTTTGGAACAAACTCTAAATTATTGCAAACTCTGATTTATTCTAAATCACTCTTTTCACTGCTATTGTAGTGAAACCTATCAGGAAAGACTTCATGAACTCAATCTGTACAGTCTGGGGGACAGAAGGGAAAGGGGGGGACATAATCGGAACATTTAAATATGTTAAAGGGTTAAATAAGGTTCAGGAGGGAAGTGTTTTAATAGGAAAGTGAACACAAGAACAAGGGGACACAAACGGAGGTTTGTTGGGGGAAAGATTAGAAGTAACATGAGGAAATATTACTTGACTGAACGAGTAGTAGATGCTTGGAACAAACTTCTAGCAGACATGGTTGGTAAATCCACAGGAACTGAATTTAAACCTGCCTGGGATAAACATAGATCCATCCTAAGATAAAATACAGGAAATAGTATAAGGGCAGACTAGATGGACCATGAGGTCTTTTTCTGCCGTCAATCTTCTATTTTTCTATGTAGCTTCGAAGGGCCACTGAAGAAATGGCTGTAAGTTGAGAAATACTGTATATGTATTGCTTTTTTTAAAAAAAGTTTTAAAATACTTTGATGGATGCACGGGCCCTCCCATTCTGGCTGTTCAAACTTGATAGAGCATTTTCTACTTTATTGCAGTGAAATGACCCAAGCACCACTTAAGATGGAGGGGGGCTGGGGGCTAATTTAGGCTAATTTACTGATCGGTATTAACATCCCGCCCTTAAAAAAGGGGGTAAATTTTTTTAAAAGTCAGCAGCCTTGCAAAGAAAAGGAAGCATTCTTTCCTGAATAGAAAAGGGCATATAATAACAAGAATATTGTAACTAGACTGATAACTGCGTCTCTTAAATTAATACTGGATAATTGGAAATGATAATTGGCAAATGACATTTCCTGCATGGTTAACCAGCGAAGAAGTATTATTGTTATATTGTTCGCCGTGAATACTTGCGGGGCGGCTGTTAATAGGGTTTGTCACTATGGCAGATAAAGGAGTGATAAAAAGTGTAATCAAATCTTATGCTTCAGAGCTTAAGATGATTGCCTGGAGGGGGTTTGGGGGTTGGGGAAATAAAAGTGCCCCTCCCAACTTAAAAAACCCCCCAAAGTGAACTCACCACAATTTCACACTTGCTGGACCCTCTTCGCTTTCGTTCCCCCCAAATCCAACTCTCCATCTGGAATTTTTTCCCCCATTACTCTAGCCCAGCTTTCTTGCGATCACTTTAAGCCAACATTAGACCTGGTTTTAACAGACCAGCAGTGAGGACGAGGTTCCCATGATTTCAAATTGTCCAAAAATTAATTTGTTAATTTGTTAATTTGTTAATTTGTTAATTTGTTAATTTGTTAATTTGTTAATTTGTTAATTTGTTAATTTGTTAATTTGTTAATTTGTTAATTTGTTAATTTGTTAATTTGTTAATTTGTTAATTTGTTAATTTGTTAATTTGTTAATTTGTTAATTTGTTAATTTGTTAATTTGTTAATTTGTTAATTTGTTAATTTGTTAATTTGTTAATTCTATCTATCTATCTATCTATCTATCTATCTATCTATCTATCTATCTATCTATCTATCTATCATCTATCCATCTATCTATCCATCTATCTATCATCTATCTATGATTTGATATATGATTTGATTTTTTAATGCTGCCCATTTGGCTCATTTTTGGCTGCAGCCGCATAGGCCTGTTTCACCCTCCCTAGGTTCCAGGGGCTTATTTCCTGACTTCTGGTGAGCCCCGTAGACCTATTTTTTGCCCTCCCCAGGCTCCAAAGGCTTTCTTGAAATCTGGGGAGGGCAAAAACAGTCTTTGCCACCTTTCCAGAAGCCTTCCATAGGCCCAAAACAGTCTTCCAGAGCCTCTTTTCGAGCCGAAAATCAGCTGGCCAGTGTTCACATGAGCACCAGAGCTGAACTAGGGCAATGGCTTGCATGCCAGCAGATATGGCTCAACCTACCACCTGTGGCAAGTGTGCCATAGGTTTGCCATCATGGCTATAGTGTAGAGTACAGTGAAGGGCTGCAAAAATTCTTACTACCACTCTGGCTTATTTTGTGGGTGTGGCTTGCCAGCCATGTGACCAGGTGGGAGTGGTTTGATAATCATGTGACCGGGGGTGGCCTAAGGGTCATGTAACTGGCTTAAAGGTGGCCAATTTGACGTCACTCACATCAAGGGTTTGGACCCAATGACCCTTGAGGTCCCTTCCAACTCTACGATTCTATGATTCTATGACTTCCCTACAAGAGATGCTCAGTGCAAGTATTTGGAGACCTTTTCCATACAGGTGTGCCCCATAAGTTTGATCCACACAAAACCTTATCCCTCAAACACATCAAAACCCATAGCTGGATCATGGACCAGACTCTGCCCATGGGGGTGGCTTAGGTTGATGAGAGAGCTCAGACCACATGCTAACGTCAGCTAGGCCTGGTGTTTGCCAACTTTGACCCCATGAAGTGATAGGACTTCAACTCCCAGAATTCTCTGGTCAGCCATGCTGGCCGGAGAATTCTGGGAGTTGAAGTCCACACATCTTCAAGTGACCAAGGTAGAGGCCTTATTACATTTTATCTAGCCGGGCTGCATGCCAGCTGTCAGTGATTGTCCATAATACGTCAAGAGTTATGAAATGCTCACAGCATGGTGTCAGCTGTCAGATTGTGTTAAATGATGGTAAACTCCAGTCATATGTTGCCACCTGCTAGAGATCAGATCCTGCGATACTGCTGAATTTGCCTATATATCATCAGATAGCGTGAATTATTGATTGCTACTTCATTTCTAGGAATATACTGTATATGAAGTATAAGACAGGTTTTAGGTAAATTGGATTATTGCATTTTTATTTATTTATTCATTTATTCATTCATTGATTGATTGATTGATTGATTGATTGATTGATTGACTGATTGATTGACTGATTGATTGATTGTTAGAGTTGGAAGGGACCATGAAGGCCATCGAGTTCAACCCCATGCCCAAGCAGGAACCCTATAGTACACCAGTCAAGTGGCAGTTCAATCTTCTCTTAAAAATGTCCAGAGTGTTGGAGTTCACAACGTCTGCTGGTAGGTTGTTCCATTGGTTGATCGCTCTGACCATCAGGAAGTTCCTCCTTATCTCCATGTTGAATCTCTCCTTGGTCAGCTTCCAGCTGTTGTTCCTCATCCGGCCCTCTGGTGCCCTGAAGAATAAAGTGATCCCCTCCTCTCTGTGACATCCCCTCGTATACTTGTAGACTGCTATCATGTCCGCCCTGGCCCTCCTTTTCTCTAGGCTATCCATGCCCAGTTCCCTCAGTCTCTCTTCGTAAGTCTTGGTTTCCAATCCCTTTAAGCTAAATTTAGATTGTTTTCATTAACTGGATTTCTTACATGTTTTTGTATTGTTCCTGTAGTAAGCCATGCTGAGTCTGCGGAGAAAGGCGGCATAGTAATAAATAATAAATAAATTATAAATAAATTATTAATTTACCAACTGCAGTGATTCAGGTCGTGCAACTGAGCAAAACTCACTTAACAAATGTCTCACTTCACCAGATAAATTTTAGGCTCAATTACAGTCCTAAGTCAAGGACTTCTGTGATACCGTAAGCTGTGTTTTGATTTCTTGTTATTATTTTTTATTAAAAAAAATATTTTGTAGAAATTAAGTAGATTTAATTGATATAATTTGGTTTTCTTTCTTTCCTTGGGAATGACATGGTTATGATAATACCTTGTAAGATTTGGATGATAATGTATGGATAATTAATATTTAAGAATAAATTATTTTTCTTTTTGAAACATAGAAACATAGAAGACTGATGGCAGAAAAAGACCTCATGATCCATCTAGTCTGCCCTTATACTATTTCCTGTATTTTATCTTAGGACAGATATATGTTTATCCCAGGAATGTTTAAATTCAGTTACTGTTGATTTATCAACTACGTCTGCTGGAACTTTGTTCCAAGGATCTACTACTCTTTCAGTAAAATAATATTTTCTCATGTTGCTTTTGATCTTTCCCCCAACTAACTTCAGATTGTGACCCCATGTTCTTGTGTTCACTTTCCTATTAAAAACACTTCCCTCCTGGACCTTATTTAAGGGCAATTAGTATAAGATAAAGGTAAAGACATTTTAAAGAAGTAAATAAGGATGTATGACAATTGAAAATAATCACTTTGGTAATCAATGATTACTAAAAAACAATAGTCCTCAATCTGACTATTGTATTGGCAGTTCTATGTTAGCAAATACTTCAAAAGAAAAGGATTTAGGCGTAGTGATTTCTGACAGTCTCAAAATGGGTGAACAGTGCAGTCAGGCAGTAGGGAAAGCAAGTAGGATGCTTGGCTGCATAGCTAGAGGTATAACAAGCAGGAAGAGGGAGATTATGATCCCGCTATATAGAATGCTGGTGAGACCACATTTGGAATACTGTGTTCAGTTCTGGAGACCTCACCTACAAAAAGATATTGACAAAATTGAACGGGTCCAAAGACGGGCTACAAGAATGGTGGAAGGTCTTAAGTATAAAACGTATCAGGAAAGACTTAATGAACTCAATCTGTATAGTCTGGAGGACAGAAGGAAAAGGGGGGACATGATCGAAACATTTAAATATATTAAAGGGTTAAATAAGGTCCAGGAGGGAAGTGTTTTTAATAGGAAAGTGAACCCAAGAACAAGGGGACACAATCTGAGGTTAGTTGGGGGAAAGATCAAAAGCAACATGAGAAAATATTATTTTACTGAAAGAGTAGTAGATCCTTGGAACAAACTTCCAGCAGACGTGGTAGATAAATCCACAGTAACTGAATTTAAACATGCCTGGGATAAACATATATCCATCCTAAGATAAAATACAGAAAATAGTATAAGGGCAGACTAGATGGACCATGGGGTCTTTTTCTGCCGTCAGACTTCTATGTTTCTATGTTTCTATCTGTAAACAGTAGAAATGTAACAAGATCATAAAGGCTGTGTGACGGGACAGTAAAAAGAGAGGTTGACATGTCTTTGTTGTATATATGTGTAGTTCTTCCTTTCCTTTCCTTTCTTTTCGTCTCTTTCTCTCTTCTTTCTCTCGTTTTATCCTTCTCTCTTACCTTTTCCCACTTTTTCAATGTGTTGTTCTTCTTTTTCTTTTTCATTTAACTTAAGACACCAACTACTTATCATGAAAGAGGTTTAATGCAAAAGCCACATATCAGTATTCATTCTCATATTCCCCATGTTCAAATTATCTTTTTGTGGTCTGTATATGTAAACATATTTTTTTTGTGTTGCTGTTTTTTCTTTAATAAAGACTATTTTTTAAAAAAGAAAAAGAAATTAACCACGTTGGCCTAAATGTAATAAAATTTAACAGATAAGTGAAAACAAATAGATGAGATGTAATAGCAAATAGCATTGTAAGTTTATATCATGATATTGAAAAACTTTATGTGAAAGTTTTCCAAGTAAAGGAGGCAGCATTTTGTTGGATGATAAATACAGAATGTAAATGTAAATCCATTGCACTGTATTGAAGATTGAAGGTATATGATATTGCACTGTCTACAAGTGGAGAAAAATTTAAAAAAACTTTTACCCCCCCCCCCAAATTATTTTGGACCAGGCAGAAGCATTTGAATCCAAACCTTCCCTGTCTCTCACCTCCAAACGCCCGCCCTCTTCATGCCCCCCAGCCATTGAGACCCATTGTAACTGATTCACTCTGAACAAACAGAGGCTGACAGCTTCCTTCCTCAGTATAAACACAACGAACAACTTAGACATAGTTCAAAGACTTTAATACTCCCGACACGACTTTAACCCTTTGGTCAAAATTGCTGAGTTTGTATTTTGTTTGAAAAATGCCACCTTTACCCGGATGACAGAAGTAGACAAAGGAGGCAGCATTAGACAAAATAACCTATACCTAAAGTCAAGATATAAACTCTAAAGATATAAGCTCTAAACTCGACTGCAGGAAATACAACTTTAGTAATAGAGTAGTTGATGCATGGAACTCACTACCAGACTCTGTAGTATCATCTTGTATTTTATTTTCATATCTTCTCTTCTATCCTTTCAATAATAATAATAATAATAATAATAATAATAATAATAATAATAATAATTTATTAGTTTTGTATGCCGCCCCTCTCCGAAGACTTGATATATATTACTACATGTATTCATTTTGTATTGGACTAACTAACTTACTAACTAACTAACTAACTAACTAACTTACTAACTAACCAACCAACCAACCAACCAACCAACCAACCAACCAACCAACCAACCAACCAACCAACCAAACAAACAAACAAACAAACAAACAAATAAATAAACAAACCCCAAAAACTTTACCCTTAGACTATCCACTATTGACCCCTACCGATTCCTAAGAGGTCAGTAAGGGGCGTGCATAAGTGCACCAGGGTGCCTTTTGTCCCCTGTCCTAATGTTTCTCTTTTACTAGTATCAATAAATATTATTATATTTTTGTATACCACCAATACATACTTGATAAAACAAACAAATAAATAGAAGGGATATGGAATTAAGAACTAAGAACCATGATTATAAAGGGTAAAAATTTACAGAAGCTTCCACCCTTCCACCTCTCACAATACTAGACAACATGGTATCAACAGTAGAGACCTTCAAATTTCTAGGTTCTATCATATCTCAAGACCTAAAATGGTCACCTAACATCAAAAAAATCATTAAAAGCACAACAAAGAATGTTCTTTCTGCGCCAGCTCAGGAAACTCAAACTGCCCAAGGAGCTGCTGATACAGTTCTACAGTGGAACCACTGAGACTGTCATCTGCACCTCTATCACTGTCTGGTTCGGTTCTTCAACCCAACAGGACCGACACAGACTTCAGAGGAGAATCAGAACTGCAGAAAAAAACAATGGCTGCCAACCTGCTTTCCATTGAGGACCTATATACTGCACGAGTCAAAAAGAGGGCTGGGAAAATATTTATTGACCTCTCGCATCCTGGACACAAACTATTTCAACTCCTACCCTCAAAACATCGCTACACAGCCCTGCACACCAAGACAACTAGACACAAGAACAGTTTTCCCCCGAACGCCATCACTCTACTAAACAAATAATTCCCTCCACACTGTCAGACTTTTTACTAAATCTGCACTTCTATTCTACTAGTTTTTCTCATCATTCCTATCATCTTTTTCCTCCCACTTAGGACTGTATGGCTGTAACTTGTTGCTTGTATCCTAAGATTTTTATTAATATTGATTGTTTCTTCATTGCTTATTTGAACCCTATGAGAATCATTAAGTGTTGTACCACATGATTCTTGACAAATGTATCTTTTTCTTTTATGTACGTTGAGAGCATATGCACCAAGACAAATTCCTTGTGTGTCCAATCACACTTGGCCAATAAAATTCTATTCTATTCCTTCCTTCCTTCCTTCCTTCCTTCCTTCCTTCCTTCCTTCCTTCCTTCCTTTTCCTTTTCTTTCCTTCCCTTCCCTTCCCTTCCCTCCCTCCTTCCCTCCTTCTCTCCCTCTCATCCTTATTTAAATCCTACATCAGGAGCTAGCCATTTATGCCTGTGATGAAGAAAGCTGCAGCTGTCCAAAGCTTATACCTTTAATAAAATTTATTAGTTGGGAAATTTGTCACCCTTCGATTTTTGCAACAGTGTGGAGAAATTTAACAGAATGTTAAATATTGGGCAGACCATTCCAGCCTGCAACATTTGGGCTCATAGCCAAGATTGGGTAAAGAAGAGGCATTAACAAACTGTAATAACTTTGGGTAGATTTTATTTTTAAACCTTATTAGTTCTGGTGGCAAATCAAACCTGGCCTATTTCCTGAGTTTAAGGTTAAATGAGCATCCTGACATCTGAATTCTTGATGGGATATAATGCTTGTGGGGTTTGTCCCTTGTGGACCTAATAGCTCTGAGTGCTTATAGAAAGACGGGACCAATTTACGTTCCTATGGATCCTTCATCCCCACATCACTAAATTGAGTTCATGAAGTCTTTCCTGATAAGTTTTATGCTTAAGACCTTCCACCATTTTTGTCTCCTGTCTTTGGACCCATTCAATTTGATTAATCTCTTTTTGTAGGTGTGGTCTCCAGAACTGAACACAGTATTCCAAATGGGGTCTCACCAGCGTTCTATACAGCGGAATCACAATCTCCCTCTTCCTGCTTGTTATACTTCTATCTATGCAGCCAAGCCTTCTACTCACTTTCCCTACCGCCTGACCGCACTGTTCAGCCGTTTTGAGACTGTCAGAAATCACTACCTCTAAATCCTTCTCTTCTGAAGTTTTTGCTAACACAGAACTGCCAATACAATACTCAGATTGAGGATTCCTTTTCCCCAAGTGCATTATTTTACATTTGGAAGGAAACATTAAACTGCGGTTTCCATTGCTTTGGCCACTTATCTAGTAAAGCTAAATCATTTGCCATATTAAAGACGCCTCCAGGAATATCAACCCTATTGCACACTTTAGAGTCATCAGCAAATAGGCAAACCTTCCCTACCAAACTTTCTCCTATGTCACTCACAAACATATTAAAAAGAATAGGACCCAGAACAGACCCTTGCGGCACATCGCTTATAACCAGGCTCTGCTCAGAATACATTAACAACAACCGACTGATATCTACACTTCAGCCAGCTGCAAACCACTGAACTCCAGATAAACCTCCAGATTCCCTCAATGACTCTTGAAAAAGGATGCAAATGGCCAGCTATCTCCAAGGAGTATCAGTCCTTCCATTTATCACCATCCGGTCAAAACTGAAAAAAACCCTTCTTGGATGAGAAGCGAAAGGTCTTCAAAAAAAACCCCTGGAAAGTCCAGTTGCCTTTTGAAAAAAAAGCACCTTGTCACTTAATACCTTCCAAATAAACCAGAGCTGAAAAAGAGGAAGGAAGAGGTAACATTAAAAGCAGCTGAGCTTTTTTGGGAAGAGATCAAGAGAGCTGTCAATCAACTGGTGGGATGCCTTTCCATTGACCCATATACAGGTTTATCTGGGAGCCATTATCTTCTAAGACAATGTTGACTAACAGCTCTTTCTTTGCTCTGGTTTCTGTTTTAAAGCGAGAACAAATCAGCTTAATTCCACGCCAAATCTTTCTCCAATGTTTCTTTAAGCCTTGCACAATGATAGTTATTTTAAGACGTATGACTAAGAACTCGCAGGAGTTGGGGACTTTGAACAGTCTGTGTTGTGTCTATGCTCCTCTCTGCTTTGCCTTCCTCAGAGTGGGAACATTTAATCGTATATAATCTCTCCACACATGGAAATCCCATTAACTATGTCATCTAATGGTAACTTTTTTTGTTTTGTTTAAGAAAACTTTCTAACTTTTCCGGTCCCGGATTCGGCTGGGCGATGAGGTATTTTCTCCCAAATAACAAATAAAAGGGATATGACTTGGGGGAAAAAATGCACCTGGGCTCATGGAGGCAGAGCAAACTTCAAACAAAATTATAGAGGTGGCAATGGATCAGACATAAGGAGGAAGGAATTGGCTGGCAAAGCTCATAAGAATTACAGATCATTCAGTATTTCGGTATTTGAAGCCCCGCGATATGAGACAGGATGGGTAGGAATGATGGTTAGAAGATGGGGGAATAGGGACTTTGTGTGTTACTGTAATTAATTAATATGTATATTATTATAGGATTTAATGACATATCCGATGTAGCAATGCAGAAATACTGAATGTTTGCTGACATCCCAATTTTGTTGTTGTTGTTTTCCTTTGTCTTTTGTTGGTATTTATTTATCTGTTTTAAAATATATTTGAGAACGAATAATTTTTTTTCCAAAGAAAGAAGATTATTGACCCCCTCAGAGAGGGTGCGCAACTTGGGCGTCCTCCTCGATCCACAGCTCACATCTTTCAGCTGTGGCGAGGGGTACGTTTGCCCAGGTTTGCCTGGTGCACCAGTTGCGGCCCTATCTGGATCGGGACTCACTACTCACAGTCACTCATGCTCTCATCACCTCAAGATTCGACTACTGTAATGCTCTCTACATGGGGCTAACTTTGAAAAGTGTTCGGAAACTTCAGATCATGCAGAATGCAGCTGCGAGAGCAATCATGGGCTTTCCCAAATATGCCCATGTTACAGCAACACTGCGCAGTCTGCATTGGTTGCCGATCAATTTCCGTTCACAATTCAAAATGTTGGTCTTGACCTATAAAGCCCTTCATGGCATCGAACCAGAATATCTCCGGGACCGCCTTCTGCCGCACGAATCCCAGTGACCGATTAGGTCCCACAGAATTGGCCTTCTCCAGGTCCCGTCATCTAAACAATGTCGTTTGGCGGGTCCCAGGGGAAGAGCCTTCTCTATGGCGGCCCCAACCCTCTGGAACCAGCTCCCCCCTGAGATTAGAACTGCCCCCACCCTCCTTGCCTTTCATAAACTCCTTAAAACCCACCTCTGCCGTCAGGCATGGGGGAACTGAAATATCTTCCCCAGGCCTATACTGTTTATGTATGGTATGTTGTGTGCATGTTTTTTTTAAACTATGGGTTTTTAGCTTTCTAATTATTGAATTTGTATTATATATTGTTTTCTGTTACTGTTGTGAGCCGCAACGAGGGGCGGCATACAAATTAAATAAATAAGTAAGTAAGATGGGGAAATAATGTGTGAGGGATCTTGGAGTCCTAGTGGACAACCATTTAAATATGAGCCAGCCATGTGCAGCAGCTGCCAAAAAATCCAACACAGTTCTAGGCTGCATTAACAGAGGGATAGAATCAAGATCACGTGAAATGTTAATACCACTTTATAAGGCCTTGGAAAGGCCACACTTGGAATACTGCATTCAGTTTTGGTTGCCGCAATGCAAAAAAGGATGTTGAGACTCTAGAAAGAGTGCAGAGAAGAGCGACAAAGATGATTAGGGGACTGGAGACTAAAACATATGAAGAACGTTTGCAGGAACTGGGCATGGTTAGTTTAATGAAAAGAAGGACCAGGGGAGACATGATAGCAGTCTTCCAATATCTCAAGGGTTGCCACAAAGAAGATGGAGTCAAACTATTCTCCAAAGACTCTGAAGGCAGAACAAGAAGCAACGGGTGGAAATTAAACAAAGAAAGGGGCAACTTAGAACTAAGGAGAAATTTCCTGACAGTTACAACAATTAACCAGTGGAACAGCTTGCCTCCAGAAGTTGTGAATGCTGCAACAATGGAAGTGTTTAAGAAGATGTAGATTTAAGACAAACGGATAACCATTTGTCTAAAGTTGTGTAGGGTCTGCTGCCCAAGCCGGGGGTTGGACTAGAAGACCTCCAAGGTCCCTTCCAACTCTGTTGTTATTATTGTCACTATAAGTACAGTAGTCCTGGTGGATCTCCTCTAGGGCTGACCGGTTTGATTGGTTTATGGATTTAGCTGAACCCAAATGGAAATAATGAAGGAGAAGACATCGCCCCATCACTGGGCCCAACCCAAGCTTAACCCAGGATAAAAAAGAGTGGATTATGGGTGTTTTCCTTCCAGGTGGAGATGTTGGGTGGAAGGAGGAACCCAGCCAAGGGAATCCCCTAAGAGACTTCTCTTAACTACCATTCAATCTGCAAAGACAGGCTCACATATTGCGAAAGGTGGAGAGGCTTCGATTGCCAAAGTAGCCAATTTTATGCTGGAATTACTTTTTCATGTAGTGGTTCATGTTGTTGTTGTTGTGGATTGCAAAGTCTTTTTTTCCCCCACATAGTCCTGAAGAAAAGACTTGAGTTAAGGCCGTGCCAAGATCTGTCTTGAATTTTCTCCGGAAACATTTCTTCCTTTAATGAAAAGAGCTTGCACGTTGAATAAGCTTTATTTTTTGAGGATGTTTGAGAATTTCACTTGGATTTCTTTTGGCAGCAGCCTTGGCTCACTTCTTTGTGGGAGGTGGTGGCCCCTTCCCACCTCCACCCCCCCCATTGCTTTGTGGCCTCATGGCTTCCAACCCATAGATGCCCCTTTCACACTTTTCTTGTGTCATTGTGATAGCACTAGACCAGGGATTGTTGTGGGTGGCTCTGGGCCAGCTCCTGCAATGGGGAATTTGGATGCTGGTCTAGGGGAATCCTCAGGTTCACAGAAACTTGTATTATTGCCAACAGCATCCAATAGTGAAGATTCATTGCCAAGGTCAGACGATGGAGAAGCAGAATCAGATGGAGAGTTGGGTGCAGCCAACCCATTATTTAATGATTCCATCAGTGAGACATCAGACTTGGAGGAGGATCGGTGGATAGATGCCCGTATGCGCAGATTCATGGCTAGAAGGGACCAACTGCACAGGTATCATTGGAGATAAGGGAGAACACCTGTTGCTGACGCAATTAGGTTAATGGGGTTGAGGATAAATTATGGGCATTGGGGAGTGAGCATGTGGGCGTTTATTCATTTGGAGAAGGATCATTGCCAAGGTTTGGACTATTCCAGGACTTCTGTTGACAATTTGGACAATTCGCAGTTATCTCTTGTGGATTCAAAGTAGGGGGAGTTGTGAGGAATCACAGCTGCCTTACTTGCTCTCTTTTGTTCCTGCTTTTGACCGCATTCCAGGACTGTTATCTGGGTGAGAGAAATTTAACTCTGCTTAAACCTGTGTGCTTTTAACACTGTTTCAGATAAACTACTTTTATTTCTTCTGAGCCGGCGCGTGTGTGTTTGGCTTCATTGATTATTTATTTATTTATTTATTTAGTAAAATTTATTTAGTATCTATCTATCTATCTATCTATCTATCATCTATCTATCTATCTATCTATCTATCTATCTATCTATCTATCTATCTATCTATCTATCTATCAAAGTTGGAAGGGATCTCGGAAGTCTTGTAGTCCAGGGATCCCAGATTTTCAACCTCAGGGACCACTAAATCCATAATTTTAAATCCCGTGGACCACTAATATGATCTGCCTAATGACCAGGGAGGAGGGAAGGAAGAAGTAAAGAGAGAGAAGTGAGGAGAGAGGGCAGAGAGAGGGAGGGAAGAAGAGAAGAGAGAAAAAAGAAGGGAGGGAAGAGGAGAGAGAAGAGAGGAGGAGGAGGGAAGGAAGGAGAGGAGAGTGGAGAGAAGAGGATGGAAGAGAAGAGAGAGAGGATAGGGAGGGAAGGAGGGAGAGGGAAAGGGGAGGAGAGAGGAGAGAAAAGAGGAGAGGGGAGAGTAGAGAGTGAGAGAAGAGAGAGGAGAGTGAGGGAAGGAGGGAGAGAGAAAGGGGAGATGAGAGAGGATAAGTGAAGAGGGAGGGAAGAAGAGAGAGGAAAGGGAGGAAAGGAGGGAGGGTGAGAGGGGAGAGAAGAGGGGGAGAATGGGAGAGAGAAAGAAGAGAGAGGAGAGTGAGGGATGGAGGGAGAGGGAAATGGGAGAAGAGAGAAGAAAGGAGGGAGGGAAGAAGAGAAGAGAGAGGAGAAAGGGAGGGAAGGAGGGAGGAGGAGCAGAGAAAAGGGAGAAGAGAGAGAGGGAGGGAGGAAGAGGAGAGGAGAGAGAGAAGGGAGGGAAGGAGGGACAGGGAAAGGGGAGAAGAGAGAGAAGAAAGAAGAAAGGAGGGAGGGAAGAAGAGAAGAGAGAGGAGAGAGGAGAAAGGGAGGGAAGGAGGGAGGAGGAGCAGAGAAAAGGGAGAAGAGAGAGAGGGAGGGAGGAAGAGGAGTGGAGAGAGGAAAGGGAGGAAAGGAGGGAGAGGGAAAGGGGAGAGGGGAGAGGAGAGATAACAGATGAAGGAGGAAGAGATGAGAGAGAGAGAGAGAATAAAATGGGGATAAAGACTCCAAACCTAAGGATGATCTTCACAAGATCCAAACGATTTGAAAACGATTCAAGAATTTCAAGTCAGGCTCAAATTTTGATAGGAGTCCCTATTAAATAATGATTATTTTTTTTAAAAAAAGCAAAATTCAAAATAATCTCTCCGACTGGAGGGAAGTCGGTACCGCCGTCTGAAAGGTGCATGGGTGTTTATTCGGGGGAGGAAAGCTTTGCAAGCTGCAGCAAGACAGGGTTTTTTGTTATTTTGTTTAACCCTCCTTCATTTTTCCTCCTCTTCTTTATTGTCAATCTTTTTTTAAAAAAATATTTTTTTTTTAAAAAGAGGAAACCGGGAAGGCGAACCGAGCATTGCAGAAAAGGAGCCCATTGGTTGTCTCATCAAAAGGCAGCAATCACAGCTAAATCAGCATGCAAAATGCCACTCAACCTTGGGCCTTTATTAAAATTTGCTGGGACTCAATTTGAGATAGCGATCGTTCTTATTAAAAAAGCAAAATGTAAGATAGGTTTTATATATATATATATATATATAAATCTCTGGATGGAATGGAATTGTTAATCAGCATAGAGTGATGTGATTTCTCTGTTGCAAATCCTGCCGAGGGCTCAGAGATGGCATATTACCATAATTCCTAGTCTAAAGCTGGCAGCTCAGGGAGAACCAGGATGGGTAGAAAGACGAGCCGGTATCTTTTAAAAATGTTCAGGCCAAGCTGAAATCGATGCGAACATTTCGGTCCTTAGAAACGAGGGGGTCCCTCTGGGTTGTGTAATCATTTCGTGTGTTTTAAGTACGCTTTCATCTCTCTTCCCACCCAAATCTGCAAAGTCTGTATTCTGAGCAGAGCCTGGTTATAAGCGATGTGCCACAAGGGTCTGTTCTGGGTCCTATTCTTTTTAATATGTTTTGTGAGTGACATAGGAGAAAGTTTGGTAGGGAAGGTTTGCCTATTTGCTGATGACTCTAAAGTGTGCAATAGGGTTGATATTCCTGGAGGCGTCTTTAATATGGCAAATGATTTAGCTTTACTAGATAAGTGGCCAAAGCAATGGAAACCGCAGTTTAATGTTTCCTTCCAAATGTAAAATAATGCACTTGGGGAAAAGGAATCCTCAATCTGAGTATTGTTTTGGCAGTTCTGTGCTAGCAAAAACTTCAGAAGAGAAGGATTTAAGGGTAGTGATTTCTGACAGTCTCGTACATAAGTGCACCAGAGTGCCTTCCGTCCCCTGTCCTATTGCCTCTCCTATATCTCATTTATCTTCTCTTCTATCCCTATATCTTTTTCTGCTATTCTATCATAGTTATATTTTACTCCTTTATTTTCTCCTCTATTCCCCCTATAATACATTCTACCTGATTATATCCTCTATAACCCTCATTGTGTATTATTGTGTATTGGACAAAACAAACAAACAAATAAATAAAATAAATAAAATGGGTGAACAGTGCAGTCAGGCGGTAGGAAAAGCAAGTAGAAGGCTTGGCTGCATAGCTAGAGGTATAACAAGCAGGAAGAGGGAGATTGTGATCCCGCTGTATAGAGCGCTGGTGAGACCTCATTTGGAATAATCCTGTGTTCAGTTCTGGAGACATCACCTACAAAAAGATATTGACCAAATTGAACGAGTCCAAAGATGGGCTACAAATATAGTGGAAGGTCTCAAGCATAAAACATATCAGGAAAGACTTCATGAACTCAATCTGTATAGTCTGGAGGACAGAAGAAAAAGAGGGGAAATGATCGAAACATTTAAATAAAGTTAAAGGGTTAAATAAGGTTCAGTAGAGAAATGTTTTTAATAGGAAAGTGAACACAAGAACAAGGGGGCACAATCTGAGGTTAGTTGGGGGAAGATCAGAAGCAACGTGAGAAAATATTATTTGACTGAAAGTGTCATAGATGCTTGGACAAACTTCCAGCAGACGTGGTTGGTAAATCCACAGTAACTGAATTTAAACCTGCCTGGGATAAACATATATCCATCCTATCTGTCCACCTCAATCTGTATAGTCTGGAGGACAGAAGGAAAAGAGGGGAAATGATCGAAACATTTAAATAAAGTTAAAGGGTTCAATAAGGTTCGGTAGAGAAGTGTTTTTAATAGGAAAGTGAACACAAGAACAAGGGGGCACAATCTGAGGTTAGAGTAATAGAGTTAAAAAGGACCTTGGAAGTCTTCTAGTCCAACCCCCTGCTTTAACAGAAAATCCTATATCACTCTGGGAAAAATAGCTGTCCAAATTCTTCTTGAAAAGCTCCAATGATGGAGGTTGCAAAATTTCTGGAGCCAAGCATTCCCACTTATTACTTGTCCTCATTGTCAGGAAATTTCTCTTCAGTTCTAGGTTGGATCATTCTTTGATAATTTCCCATCTGCTACTTCTTGTCTTCCCCACTGGTGCTTTGGAGAATAGGTTGATCCCCTCGTCCTTATGGCAGCCCGTCAAATATTGGAAGACTGGTATCAAGCATGCCATGCTATAGAGGGTTGTTGTTGAAGGATGCTGGCTCGGGAAGTTGGGGAGCTGAGGTCCAAGCTATCTTAAATAGAATAGAATAGAATAGAATGGAATGGAATGGAATGGAATAGAATTTTATTGGCCAAGTGTGATTGGACACAGCAGGAATTTGTCTTGGTGCAGATGCTCTCAGCGTACATAAAATAAAAAGATACATTTATCAAGAATCATGTGGTACAACACTTTTTTTCCGAACACCATCACTCTACTAAACAAATAATTCACTCAACACACTGTCAGACTTTCTACTAAATCTGCACTTCTATTCTACTAGTTTTTCTCATCATTCCTATCACCCATTTCCTCCCATGTTGACTGTATGACTGTAACATGTTGCTTATATCCTAAGATTTTTATTAATATTGCTTCTTCATTGCTTATTTGACCCCTATGACAATCATTAAGTGTCATACCCCATAATTCTTGACAAATGTATCTTTTTCTTTTATGTACGCTGGGAGCATATGCACCAAGACAAATTCCTTGTGTGTCCAATCACACTGGGCCAATAAAATTCTATTCTATTCTATTCTATTCTATTCTATTCTAATGATTGTCATAGGGGTCAGATAAGCAATGAAGAAACAATATTAATAAAAATCTTAGGATACAAGCAACAAGTTACAGTCATACAGTCCTAAGTGGGAGGGAAAAGATGATAGGAATGATGAGAAAAAGTAGTAGAATAGAAGTGCAGATTTAGTAAAAAGTTTGACAGTATTGAGAGAATTATTTGTTTAGTAGAGTGATGGCATTTGGGAAAAAACTATTCTTGTGCCTAGGTGTTCTTGGTGTGCAGTGCTCTGTAGCGATGTTTTGAGGGTAGGAGTTGAAACAGTTGATGTCCAGGATGTGAGGGGTCAGTCAATATTTTCCCTGCCCTCTTTTTGACTTGTGTAGTATACAGGTCCTCAATGGAAGGCAGGTTGGCAGCCATTGTTTTTTCTGCAGTTCTGATTCTCCTCTGAAGTCTGTGTCAGTCCTGTTGTGTTGCAACACCAAACCAGTTGCCAGCTTTGAATTTTACCGATAGAGTGGTTAAAGAAACTAGACCAAAAACAGAGCCTACAAATTCTGCCTTAGACAGGAAACATATCTGGTTAGCCTTGTGTCAGTTCCTCTCTCTCAGTCCAGAAAGGAAGAAACACCAAATCATTTCTGAAAATGTGGCCAAGAAAACCACAGGGGCAAATTTATGTAGTCATCAAAACTCAAGATAGCCTCAAAATTCAATCAAGACCAAGGATGGCTTGCTGCAAGCCTTCTGAAGGAACCATGTCCATGTTCTTGCCAACACAACATCAACATAGAAACACAGAAGTCTGACGGCAGAAAAAGACCTCCTGGTCCATCTAGTCTGCCCTTATACTATTTCCTGTATTTTATCTTAGGATGGATCTATGTTTATCCCAGGCATGTTTAAATTCAGTTACTGTGGATTTACCAACCACGTCTGCTGGAAGCTTGTTCCAAGCATCTACTACTCTTTCAGTCAAATCATATTTTCTCATGTTGCTTCTGATCTTTCCCCCAACTAGTCTCAGATTGTGTCCCCTTGTTCTTGTGTTCACTTTCCTAAAAAACACTTCCTTCCTGAACCTTATTTAACCCTTTAATATATTTAAATGTTTCTATCATGTCCCCCCTTTTCCTTCTGTCCTCCAGACTATACAGATTGAGTTCATTCAAATACAGAATGTCATTCAAATACAGAAGACCTTTTCATATGCAACTTGTTCTATTGGTGGCTAGAGAATAGAGGTAGAAATTAGAAATTGGGACAATATTATTAGTTATAAAGGTAAAAGTAAAAGTTCCCATTGCACATACGTGCTACTCAAGTCTATGGGGTGGTGCTCATCTCCATTTCAAAGTCGAAGAGCCAATGCTGTACAAAGACACCTCCATGGTCATCTTGTTGACATTCCTAAATGCTAAAGGTGCATGGAACACCATTACCTTCCCACCAAAGGTGGCCTCTATTTTTCTACTTGCATTTGTTTCATGCTTTTGAACTGCTAGATTGGCAGCAGCTGGAACAAGTAATGGGAGCTCACGCCATTATGCGGTGCTAGGGATTCGAACTGCCAAACTGCCGACCTTTCGATCAACAAGCTCAGTGTCTTAGCCACTGAGCCACTGCTATATAATAGATATTATTATTATGTATACAGTGTTAATTCGTTCCGTGATCAGCTTCTTAAGTAGAAAGGTTAGCAAGAAGAAGCAATTTTTCCCATAGAAATCAATGTAAAAGCAAATAATGTGTGTGATTGGGGAAACCACAGGGAGGGTGGAGGCCCTGTTTCCTCCCAGGAGATTCCTAGAAAGGCCCCATGGAGGCTTCTCCCCGCCTTTTCCAGCCCTGTTTCCTCCCAGGAGATTCCTAGAGAGGCCCCACGGAGGCTTCTCCCCGCCTTTTCTGGTCCTGTTTCCTCCCAGGAGATTCCTATAGAGGCGCCACGGAGGCTTCTCCCCACCTTTTCCGGCCCTGTTTCCTCCCAGGAGATTCCTAGAGAGGCCCCACGGAGGCTTCTCCCTTCCTTTTCCGGTTACAGTTTTGGAGGCTCGGGTTTGTAAGTGGAAAATGGGTCTTGAGAAGAGGCAAAAAAATCTTGAACACCTGGTTCTTATCTAGAAAAGTTTGTAAGTAGAGGCGTTCTTAGGTAGAGGTACCACTGAATTATGTATACGTATGAGAAATTGAAAGATTATTATGTACCTGTAAAAAGCATTATTAGTATTTATTTATTTATTAGAGGTGAAACGGACCTTGCAGGTAAAATACAAAAAAATAGTATAAGGGCAGACTAGATGGATCATGAGGTCTTTTTCTGCCGTCAGTCTTCTATGTTTTTATAATTATATGAAATTAGTAGATCAAATAAAAATTGAGTTACAGAGTTGGAAAAAATTTGCAATTATCATTATTAGGATAGAATTCATTCCATGAAGACGAGTGTTTTACCTAGGCTGCTCCATCTATTTCAGACCGTTCCAATTAACCCAAGAAATATTTTTCTCATTCTTGTTCACTATTCCACCCCAAATGCAATGCAAGGATCAACGTCATATTTACAGTTTTGATTATTTATTTATTTTATTTTATTTATCTGTTTTGACAAGTACATATTGGTGATATGCAAAGATGTAATAATATTTATATGTAAGATTATGTTGCATTGCAAAGTAGGATTCTGGTCCGAGGCCTTTTCTGCTTAAAGATGTCTTTCATTCCAGTCTTCTCCTGCTCTTCCTCCTCCTCCTCTTCCTCCCTCTCGGTGAGCTGGCTTTTCCTTCCCCGCGGCTGCTTTGCAGGAAATGTCGGTAGTATTTGTCAGCCCGCGAGTGTCTTGAGGCTGCCTCTGAGAGATATAAGGAGGCAACTGATAAGAAAGCATCAGAAGGGCAGTTAATTGCCTCCAGTCTCTCGGTGCTGCGGAATATTTAAAATCTATGGGATTAAAGGCAGATTAAAAACTGTGAAAGCAGGAGCCCAATGGTGCTGAAAGATCCTAATCAGGAAGGGTAATGGCAAAGCAAAAACGAATGTGGCGAACGGAATGACAGATAGGAAATTCAGATCGGCTTCTAATGCTCAGAGTTCCATGTTGTAACCACAATTCATCTACGTGTAAATCACTTTCTTCTTGGTCTTTTTTTTTTTTTTTTGGCTCCCAGCTTATCAGCCCATCACTGAATTAAAAATGCTCTTTCCTTGGAGGATTAAAGCGGGTTTGATTGAAGTCGGTGTGAAAACGGGCTAATAAGTCTGGAAATGTCAGAAGGGGGCTTCCGATGAACGCACACAGAGGGCTGCTGTTCTTTCCCTAACAGGACTAGGGGAAGGGGAAGTTGGAAAAGGGGCGTAATAGGTTGGCTTGGGAAATGGCAGCTCCTTCCTTCCTTTCTCTTTCTCTTTCTCTCTCTCTTTTTCTCTTATCTTCCTCCCCTCTCTCCTTCTTTCTTTTCTTCTCTTTTTCCTTCCTTCCACCCTTTCCTCCCATTGTCTTTTACTTCCTTTCTTCGTTCCTTCCTTCCTTCCACCCTTCCCTCTCATTCTCTTTCTCTTCCTTCCTTCCTTCCTTGCTTCCTTCCTTGCTTCCTTCCTTCCCTCCCCTTTTCTTTCCCTCCCTCCATCCCTTCCTTCCTTCCCTCCCTCCTTCCTTCCTTCCCTCCCTCCCTCCTTCCTTCCCTCCCCCTCTCTTTCCCTCCCTCTGTCCCTTCCCTCCATCCCTCCTTCCTTCCTTCCTTCCTTCCACCCTTCCCTCCCATTCTCTTTCTCTTCCTTCCTTCCTCCCTCCCTTCCTTCCACCCTTCCTTCCCCTTCTCTTTCTCTTCCTTCCTTTCTTCCATCCTTCCCTCCTCTTTTCTTTCCCTCCCTCCCTCCTTCCTTCCTTCCTTCCTTCCCTCCCCCTCTCTTTCCCTCCCCCTCTCTTTCCCTCCCCCTCCCTCCCTCCCTTCCTCCCTCCCTCTCTCCCTTCCTTCCACTCTTCCCTCCCCACTTTCCCCTCATGTGACCAGGTAGGAGTGGCTTGACGATCATGTGACTTGACCAAGGATTTTCGAAGAACTCAAAACGATACCCATATCAATGGAGTCAAAATAAGCAGGTCATCGAATTTTTATTTATTTATTTATTTTGTCCAATACACAACAATATACAATGAAGCTTATAGAGATATAGTACAGAAGATATATCCACATCCTAGAAGTGAGCAGCTATAGAACAGTGAAATGACAGAAACATCTCACTTAGAATTTGGAAAGCACATCTTGAGCATCGTCATAAAAGTGCCTTCATGATTAAAGTGGCCACTCACAAAATAATCACTTACTCAAAGGCAACAATCTGAAGGGTTCCTGGCTACTTTCACAGCCTAAGTGAACATCCCCAAATGCTCCATCCCACATAACAGTCTTAACCCTCCTTCCTGCAGGCTACCAAACAAAATCAAGGTTTCGGGAAAAACACTAGGTTTCAAGCATTATTCATTTTATTTTCTAGAGCAGGGGTCCCCAAACTTGGCAACTTTAAGACTTGTGAATTTCAACTCCCAGAATTCTCTAGCCAGCTATGAAGACCTCTGTTCCAGAGAATACTCTAGCCATTCGGAAAGGAGGAGGAGGCAGAAACCCAGATCACATAGAATTAATTCCAGATCTTATCTCCTTATACTTTTCCTAGACACTTTTGTTTGTAGCAGAATCACCGGCTTTGGGGGTTTTAACCGGTTTTGGGAAGAATACAGAGGCTGCCCAAAGAGGACACCCTGCATTTTCTTTCAACATCTTTCTGTGCAAATTGGGTGCTCTGGGGTGGAGCTCCATTTTCGCTACCCCATTGCGTCCCCCCCGTCCGGCCAGCAGCCCACCCCTGCATGTGGCTGTCAGAGGAGTCAGATAGTGAGGGTGAGGAAGGGGTGGAGATTGAGGGTCCTGCAGAGAATATAGAACACCCAGCTAGGGCTTTGTCTGGGTCTGATGAGGAGGGGGAGATTGTGGACCCTGTTTTAGATGCATGGGTGAGAAGAATGCGTGGGAGACAAGAGCAGTTACACAGACGTAGAGGGAGGCCTTGAATACTGCTGTACACAGTGTGTAATCACAGAGTCTTTAAAGGGGGAGGAGACTGGGAAAACCCCTTTGCAGGAAATCAACGTTTCTAACTACAAGAGGGAAAGAGCAAGTTCAGAATCCTCCCCTCTTGCTGCAATCTTGAAAAAATATAGTTTTGAGAAGTCTGTGAGTATTTCTGCTTCAGACAAGGAAAAGGATTTACATTACAACTCTGTTTTGGGACACTCGAGTCCTTAAGTAGAAAATGGTTCTTAAGAAGAGGCAAAAAAAATCTTGAACACCCAGTTCTTATCTAGAAAAGTTCTTAAGTAGAGGCACCACTGTATTTCCCAACTCTGTGTCTGAGCATGAGATTAGATTTAGATTAGATTTATTGGATTTATATGCCGCCCCTCTCCGCAGACTCGGGGCGGCTCACAACAATGGCAAAAACAGTACATAGTGACAAATCTAATATTTACCAATCTAATTACAGTTTTAGGTTAAAAAAAAATCATAAAAGCAACCCCAATATATATGAAAAACAAGCACACAATCAATCATACACCAAAACAACATGGGCAAGGGGGAGATGTTTCAATTCCCCCATGCCTGACGGCAGAGGTGGGTTTTAAGGAGTTTACGAAAGGCAAAGAGGGTGGGGGCAATCCTAATCTCATGGAGGAGCTGGTTCCAGAGGGTCGGAGCCACCACAGAGAAGGCTCTTCCCCTGGGTCCCGCCAGACGACATTGTTTAGTTGACGGGACCCGGAGAAGGCCAACTCTGTGGGACCTAACCGGTCGCTGGGATTCGTGCGGCAGAAGGCGGTCCCGGAGATATTCATTGTGTTTTAATTGCTGACGGGTCATCGAGTCAGACAGAATAGTTCATATTTATAATCCATGGAGGAGAAAATTGCTCCTTCTCTCTAGAATCACTCGGAGCTATTTGGTCCATAAGGGACAAACCCCGCAAGCATTACTTCATTCTCCTGCATTCTGTATGTTTTATTCCTTAAGTTGGTGGAAGGTCTTAAGCATAAAACGTATCAGGAAAGACTTAATGAACTCAATCCGTATAGTCTGGAGGACAGAAGGAAAAGGGGACATGATCGAAACATTTAAATATGTCAAAGGGTTAAATAAGGTCCAGTGAAAAGTGAACACAAGAACAAGGGGACCCAATCTGAAGTTAGTTGGGGGAAAGATGAAAAGCAACGTGAGAAAATATTATTTGACTGAAAGAGCAGTAGATGCTTGGAACAAACTTCCAGCAGGCATGGTTGGTAAAGCCACAGTCACTGAATTTAAACATGCCTGGGATAAACATATATCCATCCTAAGATAAAATACAAAAAAAATAGTATAAGGGCAGACTAGATGGACCATGAGGTCTAGAAGTACTCGGAGCTATTTGGTCCATAAGGGACAAACCCCTGCATTCTGTATGTTTTATTCCTTAAGTTGAATGGCTCATTTTTGCTGACATGCCGCCTGCAGTTTCCTTCCCCTCATCACGCACTTTAGCCTGGGACCATGGCCAGGTTTGAAAAAATTATCATTCTGGCCCCTTTACACGGCCTTTTGCCTTTATTAACCTCCCCCCCTGCACATTTCCATTTATTTCCTTTCCGGAGCCTACCAGCAAATCAACAGAATGTTTTCCTTCAAAAGTAAACCGGCTGAAGCTAATTCCATATTCCATCGGAGTAACTTGGCTTTAATGGTGTGGGGAAGCTTGAGTGGCCAAGCGTGAATGGCAAGGAAAAGCAATGCATTGCTAAGTTAAGGGACATCAAACATAACTGTAGCAAATAAAATAAAAATAAAAATGCTGCTCTCGGTCCGGATGGTTTGGGCGACAATGGTTTCATGCGACGTACTACACCTGCGGCATGAGTTAACCCCTTTTTTCTGGATTCGCACGTTCCCCAGGCTCTTCGAGGCAAGATATTTGAATACTTTCCCATCTACTGATTTATACAACATGTTAGGCTCATCCGGCATGAAACTTGGTTAGATATAGTGGTTTGGAGTTACCCTTGTCTGGGGCTGTGGAACGCCAAGGAAATCAGAAAATCCAGGAAGGTCGAATGGGTATAAAATGGTTGTCTGGCAAGCTGACTCTCTACAGGAATCAGAGCCAGTGGTGGGATTCAAATTGGGCATGGCTTGATGGACATGGCAGGGGAAGGAGACTCCAAAATCTCCATTCCCTCCACACTCCAGGGGAAGGATACTGCAAACTCTCCATTCCTTCCCCACTGCAGGGGAAGGGTACTGCAAATCTCCATTCCTTCCCCACTGCAGGGGAAGAATACTGCAAAATCTCCATTCCTTCCCCATTTCAGGGGAAGGATACTGCAAAATCTCCATTCCCTCCCCACTCCAGGGGAAGGATACTGCAAAATCTCCATTCCCTCCCCACTCCAGGGGAAGGATACTGCAAAATCTCCATTCCCTCCCCACTCCAAGGGAAGGATACTTCAATATCTCCATTCCCTCCACATTCCAGGAGAAGGATACTGTGAAATCTCCATTCCCTACACACTCCAGGAGAAGGATACTGCAAAATCCCCATTCCCTCCCCACTCCAGGGGAAGGATACTGCAAAATCCCCATTCCCTCCTCACTCCAGGGGAAGGATACTGCAAAATCTCCATTCCCTCCGCACTCCAGGGGAAGGATACTGCAAAATCCCCATTCCCTCCCCACTCCAGGGGAAGGATACTGCAAAATCTCCATTCCCTCTCCATTCCAGAGTCCTTTGGGAGTTGGGATGCATATAAATCCAAACAAATAGACAAACAAATCAAATATAGAAATATGGAAATATGGAAATATGGAAATATAGAAATATAGAAATATAGAAATATAGAAATATAGAAATAATATAGAAATATAGAAATATAGAAATATAGAAATATAGAAATATAGAAATATAGAAATATAGAAATAATGCAGAAATATAGAAATAATGTAGAAATATAGAAATAATGTAGAATTAATATAGAAATTGTTCTGTCTGGGTTCCCCCAGACCTCAACACCAACTGGAAAAAAC
Organism: Erythrolamprus reginae; assembly: GCF_031021105.1. NCBI lineage: Eukaryota > Metazoa > Chordata > Lepidosauria > Squamata > Dipsadidae > Erythrolamprus > Erythrolamprus reginae. The sequence continues at coordinate 92,722,328 of NC_091955.1, read as the reverse complement.
AGCCAGACACTCTGGTAAAAGCCAAAAGTAGTTTATAACTGGAAAAAATAAGCACAGAGGAAAACCTGTTCTTCCCAACAGACAGGATATAATACGGTACAGCAGGGTCCTGATGTCCAGACAATACAGCAAGCTTCTTGCTGGCACCCCCCCCCCCCCAAGGTTTCAATAGGCAAAGGCACAAACCAGGATTCCAAGACGCCAAAGTTCACAGTCAGGTCCCACGACTCTCAAAGATAAAACTCCACAAGCCAGGAAGGGTGGGTCTGCCTTTTAGCCTTTCCCAAGAGCACCACACCCAAACCCAGCTGCTGCCACTTTAATGCTGAAAGTATTTAGCCAATTGACTCCGTCTCTGATTAGCTCTTCGTTGTCGCAGATCAATTATGGCTTGTGCACTTTCCTCTAAGGAATCCAGGCTGCTTGCTGAGGAGAGCTCCCCCTGGTGGGACTCTGGCTGTCCTCCCTCTTCTTCAGCCTGGGATTCCTCCTCGTCTGTCTGCACCTCCTGTTCCTCAGCCTCTCCCTCTGAGCTGGAAACCGACAGAAGGTCAGCCGTTCCCGGAGGGGCCTCAGACGGAACCACAACAGAAATAATATGGAAATATAGAAATACTGTATAGAAATATAGAAATAATATAGAAATATAGAAATAATGCATGGCTTAGGAAGCTGTTTACACTTTGTCGAAGGAGTGTTGTGTAAAACAAACATTTTTGATGCAAGTTATGCATTCCTTATAAAGCTAGGAATGAGATTTTGGCTATGGGGAAGATGAGCTTGCATTAAAAATTTCCCAAAACTGTGGGAGTTGAGCGGGGGGGGGGGGGGATGTGGTAGGCCAGGCAAGGAGTTCTGCTTCTAGCACCTAAAGGCCCGATGAAACTTACTGTTAGCCGTGGGCGGGGGCACAGCAATTATTTTGATTAATATAATTGGATGGCAATTAATGCCGCCAGAAATGAGACAAACACATCATTCAGCCGGTTCGGTGACTCAGCCCACCGAAGGGTTTTAGGGACTCAGACCAAAGTGCACAATTACTGTGCGTCAATTAAAGGAAAAAATAAATCTGGTTCTCGACTTTAAAAGCTTGATTTTGAAATACTCACTTTAGTTTGATTTCTTTTTTAAAAAGTATGCCGTTTCAGAGATCTCATAGAAACATAGAAACACAGAAGATTGTCGGCAGAAAAAGACCTCATGGTTCATCTAAGTCTGCCCTTATATTATTTCCTGTAATAATAATAATAATAATAATAATAATAATAATAATAATGGAATTACCATTTACCTGCAGCAAAGAACTGGTGGGATCATAAGCCTGAAAAAGTGGTCGAAAATGAGCAAGTAAAACTACTGTGGAACTTCCGACTTCAGACTGACCGAATTCTGAAGCATAACACACCAGACATTGTGATCGTGGAGAAAAAGAAAGTATGGATCATCGACATCGCAATCCCAGGAGACAGCAGAGTTGAGGAGAAGCAGCTAGAGAAATTAGTGAAATACGAAGATCTAAAAATCGAGCTGCAACGACTCTGGCATAAGCCACTGAAAGTGGTCCCAGTGGTACTTGGCACGCTGGGCGCAGTGCCAAAGGATCTCAGCGGACATTTGAAAACCATCAGAATTGACAAAATCTCCATCTGTCAATTGCAAAAGGCCGCTTTACTGGGATTGGCAAACATAATTCGCCGCTACATCACGCAGTCCTAGGTGCTTGGGAACTGCCCGACTTAACTTCAGATTGTGCCCCCTTGTTCTTGTGTTCACTTTCCTATTAAAAGCACTTCCCTCCTGAACCTTATTTAACCCTTTAACATATTTAAATGTTTCGATCATGTCCCCCTTTTTCCTTCAACCCTCCAGACTATACAGATGGAGTTCATGAAGTCTTTCCTGATAAGTTTTATGCTTAAGACCTTCCACCATTTTTGTAGCCCATCTTTGGACCTGTTCAATTTGATCAATATCTTTTTCATCTGCTTCTGACTTTGTACCTCCGCCATTTTAATCAAGCTCCCCCCCCCCGAAAAAAACCCACCCTAGATCCCAATGAACATTTGTTGTTTCATCCAAAAATGAAATTTGCCTGTCACTCTCTTGCAGACTGATTCTTGGAGTTAAGTTGTGTTGTTTAAGTGTTCCCTTTATTTTTTGGAGCAGTGTATTTTAAAAGATGTTTGGCATCTGAGAATCATCACCAGGATGCCCCCTTTACATTGAAGCCTTGATCAAATTATATATAGTTTGATTTTTTTTTTAATTAAGTTCAATTGTTTCTGGTAGCTCTTAATGGATTTTGCTGATCAGGCCTGAAACAAGATTTTAAAGATGTGTTTAAAGATAAGAGATGAGATATGGGGAACTGTTCTGTCTGGGTTTTCCCAGACCTCAACACCAACTGAAAAAACAGCCAGACACTCTGGTAAAAGCCAAAAGTATTTTATAGCTGGAAAAAATAAGCACAAAGGAAAACCTGTCTTCACAACAGACAGGCTATAATACGTTACAGCAGGGTCCTGATGTCCAGTCAATACCATAAGCTTCTTGCTGGCACCCCCCCCCCCCAAGGTTTCAATAGTCCAAGGCACAAACCAGGATTGTAAGCCACCAAAGTTCACAGACAGGTCTCACGAATCTCCAAGATAAAACTCCACAAGCCAGGAAGGGTGGGTCCGCCTTTTATCCTTTCCCAAGAGCACCACACCCAAACCCAGCTGTGACCTCTAATGCTGGAAATACTTAGCCAATTGAGTCCGTCTCTGATTAGCTCTCCTTTGTCGCATATCTATGATGTCTTGAGCATTTTCCCCTAAGGAATCCAGGCTGCTTGCTGGGGAGAGCTCCCCCTGGTGGGACTCTGGCCGTCCTTCTTCTCCAGCCTGGGATTCCTCTTCCTCGTCAGTCTGCACCTCCTGTTCCTCAGCCTCTCCCTCTGAGCTGGAAACCGACAGAAGGTCAGCCATTCCCGGAGGGGTCCCAGACTGAACCACAACAGGGAACAGAATCAATTTAGTTTTTTTAACTTAAGTTTTACACTCTGCTTTTAATCAAAAGAGATTAAACTAAAATTGTTTATACTTGTAAGGAGAACATAATTTCTTCATACATTTCTTTTCCTTTCCTTTACAATAGTCTGATTTTTTCCTTTCTTTTCCACTTCCTACTTTTTTATTTTATTTTCTGTATCTTTTCTGTTTTTCTTTTGAATTTGTTTTTTTTAATCTTTGCAATTGTTAACTTGAAATTAAAGTAAGATGAAGGAAATGGAGGGCTTGCAGACCGAATTCTCAATTCAGTAGCCACCAAAAAGGATTTGTTGAGTATATACAGGGGGTGGACAAAAAAATGGAAACACCTTGCAGCTCTTCCGTGGAATTCATATTTGTGATGCTCCCTTCGAACAGTTTTTGTGGAAACTGGGTTCTGTACGTGTCTATTGAGCTCTGCAGTGATTTTAGGAGCTGTGGTTTTGTGATCCGCTCTAACAATTCGCTTTAGAGTCCGACAGTCTCTCTCAAACAACTTTGACTTTTGACCAGACCTGTGCTTGGCTGAGGACATTTTCCCTTCTCTTTCAAAAGCAGTCATGACTTTTGAGACATGACTTCTTGAAACGCCAAACATTTGGGCACTTTCGGAACCACCTGCTACCGCACAAATCCCAGCGGCCGATAAGGTCCCACAGAGTTGGCCTTCTCCGGGTCCCGTCGACTAAACAATGTCATCTGGCGGGCCCCAGGGGAAGAGCCTTCTCAGTGGCGGCCCCGGCCCTCTGGAATCAACTCCCCCCGGAGATTAGAACTGCTCCCACCCTCCTTGTCTTCTGTAAACTACTTAAGACCCACCTATACCGCCAGGCATGGGGGATTTGGGACACCTTTCCCCCAGGCTTATTATAATTTATGTTTGGTATGTATGTGCTGTTTGGTTTTTAATTATGATAGGGTTTTTAGGTTGTTGTTTTTTTATATTAGATTTGTGCCAGTATAATATTGTTTTTATCATTGTTGTGAGCTGCCCCAAGTCTTCGGAGAGGGGCGGCATACAAATCTAATAAATTATTATTATTATTATTATTATTATTATTATTATTATTATTATTATTTCTGTTACACTAGTGCCTGCCATTCGAGCACCAACAATTTGGCCTCTTTGAAAGTCTGAGAGGTCTGCCATTTCTAGAAGGTTATAACCAATTTCCTTAAATTTCTTTTTTTAAAAAAGGTAGTTTTAAAAAAACATATCAAATAACAGAATTTTTTAAAAAACCATTAAAATATGTCAAGTTTTGATTGATTTGAACATGTTCAAACATTATGATGCCAAAAAGTCAAGTGTTTCCATTTTTTCGTCCACCTCCTGTATTTCCCAGAAACCCTCAGGAGTTTACAGTTGTTAAAACTTTTTAAACAAAGAACAATAGAGGACCTCCCCCCCCAAAAAAAACAGCTCGAGACAAAAGGATGGCAGGGGCCAAGAAAATACACCTAGAGGGGAATACAACGGAATAAAGGGGTGTCACTTTTCCTCTGCCAACAGCCTGGGCAAAATGCCAGGTGTCAAAGCCCTTTGAAATTCTATCAGGGAGAGAGAACTGCTATGGTGAAGGCACATTTCCTGGGTCTAAAACGATGCCTTTGCTTACTCCAGGGTTGCTCAACCTTTGTAACTTTCAGAAAGGTGGAACTAGCGAGGGGCTGCCCACCGCCGACGCTACTGGTCCAGTCTTGGTGGTGGGCATGGGTACATCTTGTGCATGATTAGGCTTCTGCACATGTGCACATAGGCAAACTCTCACATACGGACTCTTGCACGAGATTTCGGGGATTTTCTCCCATTTTTTTAAAATCCCAGCTGACCATGGGATTTGAACCCACAACCTCAGGGAGAACTCTAGTGTTGATCAGAATCCTTACCTAGAAAGCAAACTTCTCAATCTGACAGTAGAAATGCTCTGAGGACTTATGATGTTACACAAGTACCCAACGTTTTTTGTATGTATAATATGTACTGTGTTAGAGTGTCATTTTGGTTGGTGGTGTGCCCCAAGATTTTGTAAATGTAAAAAATGTGCCGCGGCTCAAAAAAGGTTGAAAATCACTGGACTAGATGACCTGCAAGATCCCTTCTAACTCTGATGAATAAATACATAGATTTCCTATCCTTGAGGCCAGATCACCTTTCTTTGCACTTGGAAGCATTGCACAAGCAAGGTTAGGCAGTTGTGTAAAAATGCCAGTGCCAAGGGGGTCTCGCCCACCCTTCTTCCTCCTCCCCAAGGAATAAATTTTTAATTTCTTTCCTCCACACCTTACAGAAATTACAAATTCACATACCTTCCAATTAGAATACAATATAGCATCAATTGCCAAACTCTTAATCAAAATTCTTAATTATTTATATCTGTTTTGTTTTGGTATACATCATTTATCTTGTGCTACCTACTATCTAATTTTGTCAGGCGGATTTCAAAGATTGTTTTCTGTTCTCATTCGGGTTCAAGATACAGTGATACCTCGTCTTACGAACTTAATTGGATCCGGGACAAGGTTTGTAAGGTGAAAAGTTTGTAAGACGAAACAATGTTTCCCATAGGAATCAATGGAAAAAGCGATTAATGCGTGCAAGCCCAAAACTCACCCCTTTTGCCAGCCGAAACGCCCGTTTTTGCACTGCTGGGATTCCCCCGAGGCTCCCCTCCATGGGAAACCCCACCTCCAGACTTCTGTGTTTTTGCGATGCTGCAGGGGAATCCCAGCAGTGTAAAAATGGGTGCTTCGCTGGCAACAGAATTCTGGAGGTGGGGTTTCCCAGCGAGGGAAACCTCAGCAAAATTGCAGCATCGCAAAAACACAGAAGTCCTCGAAACCCCACCTCCGGACTTCCGTATTTTAATGATGCTGTGATTTCGCTGAGGCTCCCCTCGCTAGGAAACCCCACCTCTGGACTTCCATTGCTAGCGAAGCGCCCATTTTTGCGCTGCTGGGATTCTCCTGCAAAAACACAGAAGTCTGCAGTGGTGTTTCCCATGGAGGGGAGCCTCAGGGGAATCCCAGCAGCGCAAAAACGGGTGCTTCGCTGGCAACAGAAGTCTGGAGGTGGGGCATCCCAGTGGCGGCGGCTTGGGTTTGTAAGGTGAAAATAGTTGGTTTGTATCTCGAAAAGTTTGTATGATGAGGAGTTTGTCAGATGAGGTATCACTATACTATTAGCTATCAAATTTTCTCTTGGCTGTTTGCTTTTTTCTACTAAAACTGTGCCATAGTACTTCAGTCCATTTCTTATTATCTTACTTATCTCATTCATGTTTTTTAAACCCTCATTTTAATAAGCCCTTCATGGCATCGGACCAGAATATCTCCGAGACCGCCTTCTGCCGCACGAATCCCAGTGACCGATTAGGTCCCACAGAATATGACTTCTCCGGGTCCCGTCAACTAAACAATGTCGGTTGGTGGCCCCAGGGGAAGAGCCTTCTCTGTGGCGGCCCTGACTCTCTGGAACCAGTTCCCCCCAGAGATTAGAACTGCCCCTACTCTCCTTGCCTTTCGTAAGCTCCTTAAAACCCACTTTTGTCGTCAGGCATGGGGGAACTGAGACATCTCCCCCAGGCATATACAATTTATATATGGTATGTTTGTATGTATGTTTGCTTAGTAATGGGTTTTTAAAAATATTTTAAATTATAATTATTAGATTTGTCATGAACTGTTTTATTGTGTTGTGAGCCACCCTGAGTCTGCAGAGAGGGGCGGCATACAAAACTAATAAATAATAAATAATAATAATAATAATGACTGCCCTTTAGGAGGAAAGATCCAAATTTACTTCTCTTCATACAACTCTTTATGATGAACTGCGGTGGTGGGGAGGGAGAGAGAGAGAGAAAAAAAAAGAAACAAGGGACGTGGAAAAAAGATTTCTTTCCTCTAGTGAGTCAAAAGTTTCCTCCTGCTCTCGGCTTGGATCATCTGGCAGCGTTTGCGCATTGCCGCGCCGTTTCGTGGGTGCCGCTGTTGTACTTTTCCCCTGCAGCGCTCCCCATTAAATGAATCAAGCAATTAAAATTAATTAAAGTTGCATCATTTTGGGAGAAAACAAACAAAGCAACACACAAGCACACACACACACACACACAATTACTAGGGGAGAATGACAGGAGCTGAGAGATGAGGCGGGGGAGAGTTGGAAAACCATGGGAAAAAAAACCCTAAGGAATGGGGAACTAGGTTGGGTGTGTTTTTCTAGGAGAATTTGCTTTCCTGCATGGCTCCGGGGAAATTGTTTGGATGGGTGGGAAGGTTTGGGACCCTCGGGCAGACTTTGGCTTGGGAAGTGTGGAAGATCTTTTCCAAGAAAGTTTGGGTTCGGGTCGTTGTGAAAGACGTAAAAAAAAATATATGACAAAAGCAATTCCCCATTTAATTCGGGCCTAGCCCCAACGCCAGGCGATATTCAGATTGTAGTGAGCGCGTACATCCAGCGTTCAGTTTATTTGGCAAGAAAAGCTAGTTGGATGTTTATTTATTGTAATCAGGTGAAGATTAGGAATTATTATCTGGCAAAAAAGAGAGGGAGGGAGGGAGCAACAGCCAAGAAACTTGTCTGCCTGTGTTTGTCTGTCAATCAATCAATCAATCAGTCATCGGGATATAACCTCATTCCTTGGAAAGCGGTAGGACTTTCGGGAGCCAGCGAAAGGCGTATTCTGTTCTTTCTTTCTTTTTTTAAATATTATTGTAATATTTGAGTTAAAAACAAAATATAAATAACATTGAAAACATACATTATAACATACAAAAAGAGAAAAAAGAAAAATAGAGACAAAGGAGACAAAGGACAAAAAAGAAAAAAGGAAAGAAAAATAGAAAAAAAGATATCATTTATCTGATCAATAAGGCATATTCTGAGTAAGGAATAGAAATGGTCCCGGCTCAGGGGCTTGTGTTATTCTAGCCACTATGCAAGCAGAATAGAGAAGGAAAGGAGGACACCAGGTGATCCTTCCTCTTTGCTGTTAGGTGCAGGGTTAGGTCCCAAATGAATACCAGTGTCAGGTCGAAGCTATCGTTTTGAACTGGAGACTTTGACCTGCCAGAAGTAGACTAGTACTGTGGAAATTGGGGAGGGGTGGTTGCATGAGAAGGAAAGATACTAGCCACAACAGATTCCCTCCAGAGATTCAAGGTCATCTTTTGTTCAGCACCAGCCGGAAGTACAGGGAGGATCGTGAATGTTGAGAGAACCGGAGCGGTCCTTGTGATGAACTTGTGGGTGTGAGGATGAGGGATGAACCTTAACCTGGTTGGAGAACTGTAGGAAAAGTTAGCATCAGTTTGACTACAGTTTGTATTCCACATGGCTTGGTTAATACATTGGAACTTGGAAGAAAGCCAAGGTTTGGACTCTGATTTATTTCTCCGATGTTAATTGGAATGCTGGCATTATTCCATACTATCCCTAAACAGGAATCTGTTGGGAAATTGTCGAAAACTCCATTGGGAAATTCTGGGAGTTGAAGTCCACACATCTTAAAGTTGTCGAGTTTGGGAAACACTGCCTGCCCGAATTATTATTGTTTATTATGTATTTATTGATGAGCTATTCATTGAAATGCTTTTCCAAATATGAAATCTAAGAATTAAAATTAGATGATGATGATGATGATTATTATTATTGCTATTGCTATTGCTATTACTATTACTACTACTACTACTACTATTATTATTATTATTATTATTATTATTATTATTATTATTATTTAGATTTGTATGCTGCACTTCTCCAAAGACTCGGGGCAGCTCACAAGATATAATATAAACAATGCAAACAAAAAAATCTAATTAATTAAAAATTACAAACTAAAATCCCAATATATTAAAATCAGTCAGCCAATTCAGTCACAACCAAACATCACGTTTAGTAAATGGGGGGGGGGGAGGCTTGATCTAATTGTCCCATGCTTGGCGACATAAGTGAGTCTTAAGATTCTTGCAAAAGGTGAGGAGGGGGGGCAGTACGTATCTCTGGAGGGAGTTCGTTCTAGAGGGCCGGAGCCACCACAGAGAAGGCTCTTCCCCTAGGCCCCGCCAAACGACATTGTCTGGCTGACGGGACCCGGAGAAGGCCAACTCTGTGGGACCTAACCGGTCGCTGGGATTCATGCAGCAGAAGGCAGTCCCGTAAGTAATCTGGTCAGATGGTGGAAGGTGCTAGCTAACCCACTGCCACGGAACAAGAATTACACTCGTGGGAAGAAATGGTGAAGCAAAATCCTGCCAGAAAGGATACTAAAGGAGGGACCCGATGAAATGGGAATGACAAACATTAAAATTATTTTAAATAATTGAATTTAATTGTGGAATTGTCCCTTGGCAAGTTGGCTGTGGCGAATTTGGTGGAATAACCAAAGGCTACTGAGTTGCCACATGCTGGCTGGAGAATTCAGGGAGTTGAAGTCCACACATGATTGGCTGGGGAATTCGGAGTGTTGAAGTCCACACATGATTGGCTGGGGAATTCTGGGAGTTGAAGTCCACACAAGGCTGGCTGGAGAATTCAGGGAGTTGAAGTCCACACAGGATTGGCTGGGGAATTCGGAGTGTTGAAGTCCACACTTGATTGGCTGGGGAATTCTGGGATTTGAAGTCCATACAAGGCTGGCTGGGGAATTCTGGGAGTTGAAGTCCACACAAGGCTGGCTGGAGAATTCTGGGAGTTGAAGCCCACACAGGGCTGGCTGGGGAATTCGGAGTGTTGAAGTCCACACATGATTGGCTGGAGAATTCTGGGAGTTGAAGTCCACACACTATTGGCTGGGGAATTCTGTGGATTGAAGTCCATACATCTTAAAGATGGAAAAAATGAGAAACACTGATCTTAGGGTTAAAACATTTTGCTAACTGTCTTTTTTAACCATCGTAACCAGCAAAGCTACTCTTTCTTCTACTATTTTTTTCAAATGCTTATCCTTCCTTAAATTAAGGAATGATGTATTCCTCAATGTTTGACAGACAATTGGCACTGGATTCTCTTGGATTCAAACACAAACTCTAACCCTCCCAAAAATGCTGGAAATTTTTGTCAAGGTGACTATTTCACCTACATTCTCTGTCTCCCCGCCCTGCTTTTCTCACTCAACTTGACACAATGAAAAATGCTTTTGAAATTTTTTTTTCCGCCAAAGGAAAGGAATATTTTGGAGAACTTTACTTATTTATTTTTCTTAAAGCATTTTAATGGCTTCCCTTCTTGTGAAATTCTCATGGGAAAAATGCCTAATTTTTGCGTTGACTCCAGGTACAAGAGAACTGAAGGGTGTGGAGAATTCTTTTTTTGTCTTTCTCTTCCATGAAATTAATAATTGTGGTTTAAAACCCTGCAGGACATTGCCCACAAACAGTCAAAAGCCTTCCCCAGTATCCAGTTTGCTAATGGACAGAAATGATGATGATGATGATAATTGATAACCAAAAAGAACAACAGTGAATGCTGATGATTTCTATTCACCACAAAATAATTTGATATGCAACAAGACTGTAACTCTCCTTCTCTCAAGAGGAAACTGATGATATTTCTATGTTATTTGTAATTTTGTAATTGTCCAGGTGTTTTTTGTTGGTTTAGAAGTGTACGTATGTTTTTCTATTTTCTTTTTTGTGTATTGCAAATATTGCAAATATGTCAATGTATATATTTTCTTGATTATGCTTTTTAAAAAACAAATTAATAAAAATTACTTTAAAAAGATAATAATAATAATAATAATAATAATAATAATAATAGACCTTTATTACAGTCAAAGACCATCAATATAATAATAATAATAATTAAAAAAACACAGACTTGAATCTGAACGAATGATTTTTAATGTTTTAGGGTTTTTTAGAACGGTTTTAGAGGCAAAGCAAAATGCCAACTGGGAGAAAACGAAAGTGTTTTGGAATCTGCAAGAACTTCCTGGAATTCCCTTTTAAAGCAGCCACAACTGTTCCAGGAAACACACAGCAGCTGCTATGCAGTTCCTGGGAAAGATGCTGTATGTTTTTGGCAGACAGGTTTTGCATGCATAGCTTTAGGATTAAAAAATACAGAATTAATAGAGTTGGAAGCAGTGATGGGCTCCTATGGGTACGGTCAGGTACGCAGAACCGGTAGAAAAAAATTGAATTTCTTCCCTTTTTTTCCCTTCTGGGCTCTGGGTATGTTTTGCCCATTGCAGGAAATGCGATTGAATGTGTTTAATTTCAGAAGAGCTGTGCATGTGTGTGTATGTGTTTATACAGTAGATAATATATATTTTTATGTGCATGCGTGTAATATGTATGTACACTTATGGCATATATACATAGAATTACAAATGCTGGGATATGTTCTACCATTGGTTAGATAAAAGGACAAAGTAATTAATGCACATTGGATTAATATTTCATTAACAAGTTATTGCATGGTAATCGAATATTGTAAAAATAATAATAGAGATAGAAGATTATTTATATGATTTAGGATTTTTATTGTCAACAAAACTGGTGTATATGACCTATCAAAAACCAGTTGTAACAGAATGTTAACATAGTTAGAACAGCTATTAGGATTAGCCACACTTTCGTCCAATTTTCTTTTCTTTTAAAATGTCTTTGTGTTGTTTTGTGTATTGTGTTGATCTATGTATTTCAATAAAAGTTAAAATTAAAAAAAGAATTAAATAGCATATTTTGGATCTTCAGTAATAGTAAATAGAGAGGGAAATTGTATCTCTTTGAGTCCAGGAGAGACTAGGCACCCTAACCCAAACCCAAACCCTTGACATGAGTGATGTCAAGTTGGCCACCTTTAAGCCAATCACATAACCTTTAAGCAACCCCTCCAGTCACATGATCTTCAAGCCACTCCCACCTGGTCACATGGCTGGCACACCCACAAAATTAGCCAGTAGTAAAATTGTTTGCAGCCTTTCACTGATTGGAAGGATCTTGGAGGTCTTCCAGTCAAAGGGTAGGCAAAGTTGGCTCTTCCATGACATGTGGACTTCAACTCCCAGAATTCCTGAGCTAGCATGATTGGCTCAGGAATTCTGGGAGTTGAAGTCCCCAAGTCATAGAAGAGCCAACTTTGCCTACACCTGGTCTAGTCCAACCCGTTGCTCGAGCAGGAGACACTATACCATTTCAGACCAGTGACTGTCCAGTCTCTTCTTGAAAGCCTCAAGTGATGGGGCACCCACAACTTCTGGAGGCAAGCTGTTCCACTGGTTAATTCTTCTCATTATTGGGAAATTTCTCCTTAGTTCTAGGTTGCTTCTCATCTGGCTTAGGTTCCATCCAATTGCAGTTAAAAAGATTTTAAAATTGGGACAGCCCTGTGATGGTCACAGCTTACAATTGTAATTGCCAGGCTCAATTATGGTCCTTAGTGTGAGGACTAACTGTAATGTGATTAAATGGTATTTGTGAATATCATATCTGACAAGATACTTGCAGGTTGTCTTCAGACAAACTCTGCCTATCTTTGTTTTCTTAATCCTAAAATATGCATGTTGGCACCAACGGATTTGAGGAGGGGTAAAATCCAAATAAATCTTGCATGCCAGCCACCTAACAGGTTGGTTCACCTGCACAGGTAGGATGAATAAAATCTTCAAGCAACTTTATTCAACTGTGAATAAGTAATGCATCTATATAGGCATTTTGAGAGCAAACACACATTTGAATTTAAATATACAAGCATAGTATTTAGACAGACGTTTGGGGAGGAGTATGAAGATGCATTTGATTCGGGACAGAACGAAACAGAATCTGGAAAGGAAAGAAAAAGGGAAGGAAGGAAAGAAAGAAATGATAAAAGAAGGAAGGAAGGAAATAAAAAAGAAAGAAGGAAGGAAAGAGAGAAAGATGGAAGGAAAGAGAGAATGACAGAAAGAAAGACAGAAAAAAAGAAAGAAAGAAAGAAAGAAAGAAAGAAGGAAGGGCTGGAAGGAAGGATGAAAGAAGGAAGGAAAAAGTAAACAAACACAAAAGGAAAAGAAAAAAGTAAGAAGGAAGAATGGAAAGAATGAGAAAAAGAAAAGAAAGAAGGGATGGAAGGAAGGAAAGAAAAAGGAAGGGATGAAGGTAATGAAAGGAAGAAGGAATTAAACACAAAAGAGGAAGGAAGAAGGGAAGGAAAGGAGGGAAGGAGGGAGGGAGGGAGACAGGGAGGGAGAGAGGAAAGAAGGAAGGAAGGAAAGTGGGAGGGAAAGAAAGACAAAAGGGAAAAGGAAGGAATGAAGCAAGGAGCAAATGAAAAAGGAAGGAAGAAAGAGAGAGAGAAAAAGAGGTTTGAAAGCAAAAAAAAGCAACCCATTGAAATTATCTCCATACTTTTTTGAAACCAAGCTGGATTCATACTCTTTTGAAAGCTGGTCCTCCTCCTCCTCTCAAAATCAAAATCAAAATCAAAATCAAAATCAAAATCACAATCACAATCACAATCACAATCACAATCACAATCACAATCAAAATCAAATAAATAAAAACAAACAAACAAACAAACAAACAATAATAAAATAACCAAGCAGAGAAGCAACCTAGAAATAAGGAGAAATTTTCTGACTGTGAGAACAATCAACCAGTAGAACAGAAGTTTCCTTCGGATGTCGATTCCCTTCAAGTCAAAAGGCCTTTTTTTCAGTGCCAGTGTAAGTTTGAACAGTCACTAAATGAGCTGTTGTATGTTGAGAACTCCCTGTACTCCTTCTATCTTGATTCTTTCTTGATTTAAGTCCAGACTTCAATGTAACTCTTTGTTACATTTGCCAGTGGCCTTAGGCATCCTGAGCTAGGAAAAGTGAAAATCCTAACCTACTAAGGTACTTTTTAATTGATGGAATTTGGAAGAGGTTTAAAATTGACTCCACTTTATGCAGAAACGTCAAGCAATGTCAAGTAACTGCTGTTTAATTATGTAGAGATTTAATGAGGTTTATTAGTAAATAAATGCCAAGTGATTATGGAATAAATGACATGTCACTGCAGACTGGTAAAAAAAAATTGCATTTATCAGATCCAAAAGGAATTTCCATATAACCTGTACTGAGAGAGCTGGGAAAGAAGAGATAATTGAGCCTCGTCTCTTTGGAAAAGGCTGTGATTTTTTGTTGTATCGTTTAAAAGCTAAAAATAATAATTGTCTCCCTGCTACGTGGTAAATCTGTAGCCTGCATTATTTCTTCTTTACGAAAAACAAAGTGCAAGGGCTCAGAAAAATAAAAATAAAATAATGAAAGTTCCCTTGCATTAAACATCGACATTCCGAAATGTATTGTAAGCGTTCACATAGTAAGGTAGAACATTGCAATATTTAATTCCATTCAGGCTGCAAACACAAACAATACTCCATTCTATGGAATTAAGATATACAAGTGGTCCCTCTACTTACAAACTTAATTTGTTCCGTGACCAGGTTCTTAAGTAGAAAAGTTTGTAAGTAGAAGAAATTTTTTCCCATAGGAACCAATGTAAAAGCAAATAATGTGTGCAATTGGGGAAACCACAGTTGGTGGAGGCCCTGTTTCCTCCCAGGAGATTCCTAGAGAGGCCCCACGGAAGCTTCTCCCCACCTTTTCCCAGCCTGTTTCCTCTCAGGAGATTCCTAGAGAGGCCCCACAGAGGCTTCTCCCTGCCTTTTCCAGTTACAGTTTTGGAGGCTCCGGTTTGTAAGTGGAAAAGGATTCTTGAGAAGAGGCAAAAAAATCTTGAACACCTGGTTCTTATCTAGAAAAGTTCATAAGTAGAGGCGCTCGTAAGTAGAGGTACCACTGTATTTGAAGATGCATTTTTAAAGACCTTTGTCCAACTGCCTTTGACAATATGTGGAGAATGCTGTAATTTCCTAAAAGACGAAATAAAAACCAATTTTTCAAATTGACACCTATCTATTCTAAGATTATCAGCACATTAGCACTTAAGCACATTATTTTATCCCCTTATTAGGGCTGAAAAAATTTTTTTTTTCGGAAGGCATAGCGATGAAAACAAGCCTGCAAAGACTTAGGGCTGAAAAAAACCTTTTTCGGAGGAAGTAGCAATGAAAACAGGCCTGCACAGACTTAGGGCTGAAAAAAACCTTTTCCTGAGAAAGTAGCAAAGATTGTTAATACTTCATTAGGGCTGAAAAAAAAAGTTTAGAAAAAGCTAAATTCGGTGTATAAAAGCACCCAAATTTTCAACCTCTTTTAAGGGGGGGAAAGGTGCGTCTTATACTCAAACAAAATACCGTAGTTCTGCTTCAAAAAAGACTAATCCTAGTGATCGGGCCAACATTAATGTCCCAATCGGAGCATCTTGGAGGAATGGAGAAATCTAGAAGATCAAAAGACATCTTAATTTGTCCATTCTGCCACGTTATTGCCCAGTTACTCATCCTGAGTCATTATGAGTGGTGTGTAGCTGCATTTACTAGTGGACTTGTCCCAACAACTGCTTTTTATCTTTTGCTAAAGACTAGTAATTTAATTTTTGATTGTAATTCCTGACAAACACCTTTCTTCTTCCTACAACATCACACCAACTAATTTGGCATGGGTGTTCCCGTCACAAACAAAACCCATGCTACAAATTTCGTCACGTTCGCTTTGGAAACAAGAGACCCAATTTGATGCTTGAGAACACGTACTCTTGATTCCTCCGTGTGTTGCCCATATTTGCCTAAAATTTGAGCTCAAGGTCTTCCAAGCAATATTCTATGGAACCTGTGAGAAATTAATGAGATTTGGTTAGAGATTATAAGGGGGGAAAAAGAAATGGGCTGGGAGAGAAGGAAAAAAAATTAAAGGATGAAAGGTAAGGGAAGGAAGGATGGGAAGGAGGGAAAGAAAGAATGGAAAAAGGAAAATGGAAGGAGGGAGGGAGGGAAGGGAAGAGGGGACGAAAAAAGAAAAAGAAACAGATGGGAGAGAAAAAAGATAGATAGAAAGGAAGGAAGGAGGGAAGAGAGAGAAAGAGGAAGGAAGGAATGAAGGAGGGGAAAAAAGGAAAAAGGAAGGAGGGAGGAAAAGGAAGGAAGGAAGAAAGAGAAATAATTAAAAGAAAGAGAGAAAGAAAAAAGATAGATAGAAAGGAATAGGGAAGGGAGAGGGAGAGAGGAAGGAAGGAAAGAAAGAGAGAAAGGAAAAAAGGAAAAAGGAAGAAGGGAGGGAAGGGAAACAGCCGGGGGGCTTCTCAGCGGCCTCCCAAACGCCGAACCCAGAAGTTTGGGTTTGGCATTCGGGTTCAGGAACTCACCCCTTTTGCCAGCCGAAGCGCCCATTTTTGTGCTGCTGGGATTCCCCTGAGGCTCCCCTCTATGGGAAACCCCACCTCTGGACTTCCATGTTTTTGTGATGCTGCGATTTTGCTGAGGCTCCCCTCACTGGGAAACTTCACCTCTGGACTTCCTTTGCTAGCGAAGCGCCCGTTTTTGTGCTGCTGGGATTCCCCTGCAGCATCGCAAAAACACGGAAGTCCGGAGGTGGTGTTTCCCATGGAGGGGAGCCTCAGGGGAATCCCAGCAGTGCAAAAACGGGCGCTTCGCTGGCAACAGAAGTCCGGAGGTGGGGCATCCCAGTGGCGGCGGCTTGGGTTTGTAATGTGAAAATAGTTTGGAAGAAGAGGCAAAAAAATCTTAAACCCTGGGTTTGTATCTCGAAAACTTTGTATGACGAGGGGTTTGTAAGACGAGGTATCACTCTATTAGATTTAGCTGAGATATCCAAATCAGACTGAAGGACCCACCCTCATCTAGCTTGTAGCAACTACTTGTAGCAAACCAAAGATGAGTGTGGTTTAGCTTCTTTTACACATGGAGGCTCCCTCAATGATGCATAATGTAGCTAGCAAGTAGCTACATCTCCCTTCACGATTAGTATTCTTTATTAATTACAGCTGTAATTACAGGCTACCCACCGCAGCGTCTGTTGCTGGAGGCATCAGCTCAGCTGTGGTGATGGGAGAAATGGCCTCTCTCGTTGCTACCTTGGCAAAGACACTTTTTAAGTTGCCGTTTTATAAGACGTGTCATGGAGAACACGACTGAAGGTCGTTGAGTTTTCAGGTTGTTTACCTCGTCACACAATTTTTGTTTTTCCGTGCCCAGTTTGCATAGGAAGGCAAAGCTCCAAATACCCATGTTTTCTTGAGTCACTCCCTTGTCAAAATATCTAAGGCCAAGAAAATACAAATATGTATATATACTGCTCAAAAAAATAAATAAAGGGAACACTCCAAGAACACATCCTAGATCTGAATGAATGAAATATTCTCATTGAATACTTTGTTCGTGTTCTGTCGGGCTATCTGGTAGACTCCTCCCAAAAATTCACAGGTACCAATTTCAGACACACACGTTTGAAAATTTAAAACAATGTTCTTTATAATGAACATTCACTTAACCTAAGCCCTCTTTTGGTATAGCAAAGAGCACTCGTCTCCAACCAAACTGGTAATTTGTACAAGTCCCTTATCAGTTCTGTGATACTTAGCTTGCAGCTGTGAGGCAATTCACAGTCCTTCTTCTTTCACAAAGTGAAACACACTTTGCTCTGGTGTAGTTTCAAAGCAGGGAAAAATCAGCACACAAAAGGTCCAAGTCAGTAAAGCAGTCACGAAACACAAGGATCAGATAATCCTCCACAATGGCCAAACCCACAGGCTGCTATTTATAGCAGCCTCACTAATTACCACAGCCCCACCCAACCACAGGTGGCCTCATTTTCTTTGATAATAATCTCTCAGTTGTTGTTGCCTATGCATCGCTCTCCACATGTGTGGCTGTATCATTAACTCTTGTTCTGAATCCAAGGAGGAGCTAGATAATTGATCTCCTTCTGAGCTGTCTGCCCCACTCTCCTCCTCCCTATCACTCATGTCTTCTTGGTCAGAGGAGCCTTCATCAGCAGATTCCACCGGGGGCAAAACAAGCCTGCAGCATGTGGATGTCTCCCCCACATCCACAGTCCTTGGGGCAGGAGCTGGGCCAGAGCTAACCACAACAGTTCTGTATGAAGTTGAATGTGCATAACAGCAGGTGAAATTGATTGTCAATCAGTGTTGCTTCCTAAGTGGACAGTTGGATTCCACCGAAGTTTGATTTACTTGGAGTTATGTTCTATTGTTTAAGTGTTCCCTTTATTTTTTTTGAGCAGTGTATTAAAAAATCTACCTTCTTTAACATTAGGAATGGATTCTGGAGAAGAAACACATTGATGTTGATGGATTTTTATTTATTTATTTATTTTTTGATTGATTGATTTTGTCCAATACACAATGAGGGTTTTAGTGGATATAGACATAATAAAATACATAATGAAGGTTATAGAGGATATACTCATAGTAAATTTAAGAAAGAATAGAAGAGAAGATATAGGAATAAAACATATCAATGAAAGAATAGAAGAAGAGATATAGGAATAGAAGAAAGGTATAGGAGATATAGGAGAGCAATAGGACAATATTTTATTTATTTATTTATGATATTTGTCAAACAAGTATAGAATTATAGTTTGTATTAACATAACAAAGTACAGTAATACCTCGTCTTACGAACATAATTGGTGCCGGAAGGTGGTTCGTAAGGCGAAAAGTTCGTAAGACGAAACATTGTTTCCCATAGGAAACAATGTAAAACAAATTAATGCGTGCAAGAAAAAAAACCGCCGCCGCCCGGCTGTCACCTTTTGAAACAGCCGGGGGGCTTCTCGGCGTTCTCCCAAACCCGAACACCGAACCTGAACTTTTGCCGAACTTCCGGTTCAGCATTCGGGAGGCCACCGAGAAGCCCCGCCGCCCGGCTGTCGCCTTTTGAAAAAGTCGGGGGGCTTCTCGGCGTTCTCTATTCCTATATCTTCTATTCTATTCTTTCTTAGATATATTTTACTATGAGTATCTCCTCTATAACCTTCATCATGTATTTTACTATGTGTATATAGATATATACCCACTAAAACCCTCATTGTGTATTGGACAAAATAAAAATAAGTAAATAAGTAAATAATAAGTAAATAAGTAAATAAGTAAATGAGTAAATGAGTAAATAAGTAAATAAGTAAATAAGTAAATAAGCAAATAAGCGAATAAGCGAATAAGCGAATAAGCGAATAAGCGAATAAGCGAATAAGTGAATAAGTGAATAAGTGAATAAGTGAATAAGTAAATAAGTAAATAAGTAAATAAGTAAATAAATATATTGTGTTGTGATGTGTTCCATTCCATTCCGTCTCATTCCATTCCATTCTATTCCATTCTATTCTATTCTAATTTCTATTCTATTCTATTCTATTTTCCATTCCATTCCATTCTATTCTATTCTATTCTTCCTGGCCTGTAAAGGTTGAAAGATGACCTACATTGGGTGTTGAAGAAAGCAAAAACCTGGAGCAGACCAGTTTAGCCTTGGTATTTCAGTCCCAATGTTGTCAAGCTGGTTTGAGTCTTGTTTGACCGGATCCTGACATTACTTTTACTTTGAAGAGGAAGCAGTTGAGCAACACAGTAAAAGAGTGATACAGTTGGAAGAGACTTGGAGGTCTTCTAGTCCAAGGGGTAGGCAATGTTGGCTCTTCTATGACATGTGGACTTCAACTCCCAGAATTCCTGAGCTAGCATGATTGGCTCAAGAATTCTGGGAGTTGAAGTCCACAAGCCATAGAAGAGCCAACTTTGTCTATTCCTGCCCTATTATCATTTCAGATGAATTCCCCCCAATTTATTTTATTTTATTTCACATAGTATTTACATTCACAAATTTATTTATTTATTTATTTATTTATTTATTGGATTTGTATGCCGCTCCTCTCCGTGAACTGTATACCATTTCATTTCCTCAGTAGTAGTAATAATAATAATAATAATAATAATAATAATAATAATAATAATAATAATAATAATCACCAGACATTGTGATCGTGGAGAAAAAGAAAGTATGGATCATCGACATCGCAATCCCAGGAGACAGCAGAATTGAGGAGAAGCAGCTAGAGAAATTAGTGAAATACGAAGATCTAAAAATCGAGTTGCAACGACTCTGGCATAAGCCAGTGAAAGTGGTCCCAGTGGTACTTGGCATGCTGGGTGCAGTACCAAAGGATCTCAGCGGACATTTGAAAACCATCGGGATTGACAAAATCTCCATCTGTCAATTGCAAAAGCCGCTTTACTGGGATTGGCAAACATAATTCGCCGCTACATCACTCAGTCTTAGGTGCTTGGGAAGCACCCGACTGGTCATGAAATATGAAATCCAGCATAGTGATCTCATTTGCTGAGTTGTACTGACATAATAATAATAATTATTAATAATAATATTAATTTATTAGATTTGTATACCGCCCCTTTCCGAGGACTCAGAGCACAATAATGCAATAGCAATAGCATTTAGACTTATATGCCGCTTCACAGTGCTTTACAAACCCTTTCTAAGCAGTTTACATGGAGTCAGCCTATTGCCCCCAACAATCTGGGTCCTCATTTTACCCACCTTGGAAGGATGGAAGGCTGAGTCAACCTTGAGCCTACTGAGATTCGATCTGCCGAACTGCTGGCAGCTGGTGATCAGCAGAAGTGAGGCTCTCCTATACATATTTTCTATTTTATTAAAACTGTTTTAAAAGCTGTTATATTTTATCCCATTGATACTGCTTTTTTAAATTTCCCACAACCCTTCTCCAGTGATGGGCTACCAAAATTTTTACTACCACACTGTGGGCGTGGCTTATGCATTTTGTTTCAACATCTTTCAGTGCAAATTACCTCCGAGACTGCCTTCTGACACACGAATCCCAGCAACCGATTAGGTCCCACAGAGTTGGCCTTCTCCGGGTCCCGTCGACTAAACAATGTCGTCTGGCAGGCCCCAGGGGAAGAGCCTTCTCTGTGGTGGCCCCAACCCTCTGGAACCAGCTCCCCCCAGAGATTAGGACTGCCCCCACCCTCCTCGCCTTTTGTAAGTCATTAAAAACTCACCTCTGCCTCTCCAATTGTCAAGGTTGGTGTATGGTTTGATTGGATTGTGTGATTATTTTATGATAAGGGTTTTAAATTGTATTTTTAAAAATTGGATTTGTACACTGTTTATGTTGTTGTGAGCCTCCCCGAGTCTTCGGAGAGGGGCTGCAGACAAATCTAATAAATTTATTTATTTATTTATTTATTTATTTATTTATTTATTTATTTATTTATTTATTTATTAGATTTGCATGCCGCCCCTCTCCGTAGACTCAAATAATAATAATAATAATAATAATAATAATAATAATAATAATAATAATAATGGAATTCACTACCGGACTCTGTAGTATCATCCCCTAACCCCCAACACTTTACCCTTAGACTGTCCATGGTTGACCTCACCAAGTTCCTAAGAGGTCAGTAAGGGGCGTACATAAGTGCACCAGAGTGCCTACCGTCCCCTGTCCTATTGTCTCTCCTATATCTCCTATATCTTCTTAATTTATATATGGTATGCTTGTGTGTATGTCTGTTAGTATATGGGGTCTGTTTTAAATCTTTAAATATTTTTAAATTTGTCAAATTATTTATGATTTGTTTCCACGTGTTGTGAGCCGCCCCGAGTCTTCGGAGAGGGGCGGCATACAAATCTAAGTAATAAATAAAATAAATAAAATCTTCTCTTCTATCCCTATATCTTTTACTGCTATTGTCTCATAGTTATATTTCACTCCTTTTTTTCCCTCCTCTATTCTCCCTTTAATACATTCTACCTGATTATATCCTCTATAACCCTCATTGTGTATTCTTGTGTATTGGACAAGACAAATAAATTAGTTAAATAAATAAAAAATTTAAAAGTAGCTCAGTCAAAACGTCCCCTTTGCAAAATCTGGAAACAGAGAAGAGCAGCAAAGAAGAGTCCTGCTGGGAAGCTATAATGTTGATAGACCGTCAAGGAGAACCTGAAAGACCAGCATGGGATACTTGAGAAGAGGACAAGAACAAACGTGGATCTCCTTTTTGGCAACTCAGCCATCTTGGCTTGCTGCTCTTTCCAACATTTGAGTATCTTTCTTGCCTCAACAAATTCCAGTGACGAAAACCATATTACTAGGGAACCGCTGGAAAGTAGATTGAATCCCGGAAGGCAACCATTTTTGTTGATGGAAACCATGATAACAGAAATGGTTCTAAATGGGACCTCCCAAAGAGTAAAAACCAGAAAGGCTTAACCATAATTAACTTAAAAAACTTTCTCCTTCCCGGCGGCGGCAATGGCGGCAGCTTCTCTTCGAGGAGCAACAGCTCCAGGAACGTCATGTAATGAAGGGAAGCTGCTGGAGCGGCGGCAACTGCTGAGATGGCTCTGGCGGCTTCCCTTCATCACGTGACGTTCCCGGGGCTGTTGCTACTCAAAGGGAAGCCGCCGCCGTTGCCGTCGCCGGGAAGGAGAAAGTTTTTGCAGCTGCTTACAGGTAATAAGAGGAAGCAATGAGGAAAGGAGCCCCCTGAAGCTGCTGGGATTGCAGCCGCCCCCACCCTTCCTGCAGCTTGGAGCTCTTATAGAGCTCCTCAGCCCCTTGAAGCTGCTGGGATTGCAGCAGCCCCCGGCGGTAACATTTCGGATAATGAACAAAACTTTCTGTGGCTGTTCGGTATCCGAATTTTTGTTCAGATACCGAAGCAAATTTTTGCCGAAAATTTTGTTCATTATCCAAAATGTACGAGAACCAAAGTGTTCGAGTACCGAGGTACCACTGTATTTTGTATGTTCAGTAATAGTAAATACATAAGGAAATTGTATCTCTTTGAGGCGAGGAGAGGCCAGGCACCCTAACTCTAACCCTTGATGTGAGTGACGTCAAGTTGGCCAACTTTAAGCCAGTCACATGACCTTTAAGCCTCCCTGGTCACATGATTGTGAAGCCACTCCCACCTGGTCGCATGGCCTGCAAGCCACACCCACAAAATAAGCCACACCCACAGTGTGGCAGTAAAAATTTTTCCAACCCTTCACTGGTCGAGGACTAAAAAAAAAACTAAAAATAAACGAACAGATTCCTGGAGACTTGACACTCCTAGTTTGAAAATTCCGTAGAGAAATTCACCCTTGGTTTATTCTCGGGAATACAGTAATCCCTTTCTATGACTCTTCCAACCAAAACATTTTTGGAATTTTCCCTCCTGTATAAACAAGCTTAAAAGGTGAAGTAAAAAACTTAGGGAGTGGAAAACATGGTACAGTTTGCAAAGTATGTAGATACATACATACTCCTTATGCAGTGAAGGGCTACAAATTTTTTTACTACCACTCCGTGGATGTGGCTTATTTTGTGGGTGTGGCTTGCCAGCCATGTGACCAGGTGGGAGTGGCTTGATGACCATGTGACCGGAGATGGCTTAAAGATCATGTGACTGGCTTAAAGGTGGCCAACTTGATATCACTCACGTCAAGGGTTTGAGTTACGGTTAAGGTGCCTGGCCTTGCCTAAAAGAGATACAATTTCCCTCTCTATTTACTATTACTGAACCTCCAAAATATACCATTTAATTCTATGTATCTATGCCATATGTGTACATGCGTATTACACACAGGCACATCAAAATACACATTATCTACTATATAAACTGTATGTGTATGTACACAAACACACACATGGACAGCTCTTCTAAAATTATATACATTCAACCTCATTTACTGCAATAGGAAAAACATACCCAGAGCCCAGAAGAGAAAAAAAAAGGAAAAAAAATTCTACCTGTTCTGCGTATCTAACCATACCCGTAGGAGCCCATCAATGTCCTTATGCTATCTTTTTTTCATGGAGCGTGGAAAAAAATAACACATAATATAACCTTAAATTATTTACTATTGACCTCTCCCCTTTTCTAAGAGGTCTGTAAGGGGCGTTCATAAGTGCACCATTGTGCCTACCGTCCCTGTCCTTCTATTATCTTTTTTATCACCTCTTTATACTTTGTTATGTTAATACAAACTATAATTCTACACTTGTATAACAAATGGGCATGGATAGCCTAGAGAAAAGGAGGGCCAGAGCGGACATGATAGCAGTCTACAAGTATACAAGGGGATGTCACAGAGAGGAGGGGATCACTTTATTCTCCAGGACACCAGAGGGCCAGACGAGGAACAATGGCTGGAAGCTGACCAAGGAGAGATTCAACATGGAGATAAGGAGGAACTTCCTGACGGTCAGAGCAATCAAGCAATGGAACAACCTACCAGCGGACGTTGTGAACTCCAACACTCTGGACATTTTTAAGAGAAGATTGAACTGCGACTTGACTGGTGTTCCTCCTTGGGCAGGGGGTTGAATATAGGGAAGGCAAAAAAAGAGACTCAGGTGAAGCTACTGTAGTTCAACACCACTTATTACCTTTGTGTTTTATCCTCCTTGTAAATCATTCTCGATTCCACTACCTTCGTCCCTTGCAGTTGTGTTCAGTCTTTTGTTCTTTAACCTTCTCACCTCTGTTTTGGAGGCTCTCAAAAATGCCACCCACCTCCACCTGAATCGGTCTTCCCCTTCCTTCCCCACTCAGTCACTCTTCCATCACACTTGTGTATTGAAATTCAATCCTCTCGCCTTCTTTCTGTTTGACCAAACCACCTGGGTGTAATTCCTTTTGTCCCATTTCCTACCTTTTGCAGTCGGGTGACATTTATTTATTCTCCCTTCTTTCTGCATTCCAATTCTTCTCACCTCTCCACAAACAATATCCCCTTTCTCTCTTTATCTATCTATCTATCTATCTATCTATCTATCTATCTATCTATCTATCTATCTATCTCTATATGATAGATAGATAGATAGATAGATAGATAGATAGATAGAGATAGATAGATAGATAGATAGATAGATAGATAGATAGATAGATAGATAGATAGATTCTTTCTCCTCTGTATTCTGGTGTTCTGTTCTCTTCTGTTCTGTTCTGTTCTGATAGATAGATAGATAGATAGATAGATAGATAGATAGATAGATAGATAGATAGATAGATACAAAACAGAAGAGAACAGAACACCAGAATACAGAGGAGAAAGAATCTATCTATCTATCTATCTATCTATCTATCTATCTATCTATCTATCTATCTATCTGTCAGAACAGAACAGAACAGAACAAAACAGAAGAGAACAGAACACCAGAATACAGAGGAGAAAGAATCTATCTATCTATCTATCTATCTATCTATCTATCTATCTATCTATCTATCTATCTATCTATCTATCTATCTATCTATCTATCTATCTATCTATCTTTCTATAGCACGAACAGGCATGCACAACTCTTCTAAAATTATACACATTCAACCTCATTTACTGCGATAGAAAAAACATACCAAGAGCCCAGAAGGGGGAAAAAGAAAAAAAATCATTTTTTTCCTACTGGTTCTGTGCACCTGACCATACCCATCACTGAAGGTAGGGGATGTGCTTCTGTCAGTCTATGTACTTTAATCAGTTTGAACATCTGTGTCCAGAAAGGCTGGGATTAGGTGCTGCGTAGGTGTAGCCAAGCCATGGATGGGTGCCAGCTCTTTAATCTGCCCTACAGCAGGTAGGTGGGAGGTAGGCGAGGACCAAGGGGTGGCATTTATATGGCAGCCTTACTCCACCCTTCAGTGTAAACAGAGGGAAGTTGATTGACGGATGGCTCAATTTCTTGCCAAGAAATTTCTGAAAACTTGGGAACTGAGAGGGGGGAGGGAAATAGGGAAGACTCACTGTGTATCTTGAACTGAATTTTGTAGACACTATCGATTCCATCTCTACAGGTAGTCCTGGAAGTACAACCATGATAGAGCCCAACATTTTATGTGGCTAAGTAGAGTAGAGTAGAGTAGAGTAGAAGAGTAGAGTGGAGTAGACTAGACCAGACTAGACTAGAATAGAATAGAAGTAGTGTAGAGTTGAGTTGTGTTGAGTTGAGTTAAGTGAGTTGAATAGAATAGAACAAAGCAGAACAGAATAGAATATAGAGAAGAAATAATAGAATAGAATAGAATACGAGTAGAGTAGAATAGAATAGAATAGAATAGAATAGAATAGAATAAAGTAGAACAGAACAGAAGAGAACACCAGAATATAGAGAAGAAATAATAGAATAGAATAGAATAGAATATGAGTAGAGTAGAGTAGAGTAGAATAGAATAGAATATGAGTAGAGAAGAGAAGAGTAGAATAGAGTAGAACAGAACAGAACAAAACAGAAGATAACAGATCACCAGAATATAGAAGAGAAATAATAGAATAGAATAGAATAGAATAGAATAGAATACAAGTAGAGTAGAATAGAGTAGAACAGAACAGAACACCAGAACATAGAGGAGAAAGAATAGAATAGAATAGAATAGAACAGAATAGAATAGAAGCAGCAAACAAAACATTCCCTGATCAAGAGACCAAAACCATCGAAGGAATATTTTCTCCTTTTGTCTGGTTATGTCACATTGCACAACCTATTACACCAAACTGTAAAAGGGCCCTCCTCATATAACATGCAAAAATCTTACCACAAGGTTAATAAAATAGAATTCTATGTTCCCTGACAGGCGTTTTCCAAATGGATCAACCAGGTTATGAAGGAATGGGATAATCTGATTAACACGATGAGCGCTCGTGTCTTGGTTTGTTAAATAAATTCAGCCAATGAATTAAACCCACGTCTGAAGGGAATTCAAAGCTAGCAACTGCCTAAATTTTATTTATTTATTTTATTTATTTATTTTTGTCAATCAAATATAGTATAGTAGTTTATATAAACATAACATAAAAAGTAATGATAAAAGAAGACAACTCGGACAGTAGGACAGGGACGGTAGGCACAATTGTGCGCTTATACACGCCCCTTACAGACCTCTTCGAAAAGGGGAGGGGTCAACTGTAGACAATCTAAGGTCGAAGATTTTGGGGTTGGGGTAGAATGCTTGGCTGCATAGCTAGAGGTATAACAAGCAGGAAGAGGGAGATTGTGATCCCGCTGTATAGAGCGCTGGTGAGACCCCATTTGGAATACTGTGTTCATTTCTGGAGACCTCACCTACAAAAAGATATGGATCAAATTGAACGGATCCATAGACGGACTGCAAAAATGGTGGAAGGTCTTAATCATAAAACTTATCTGGAAAGACTTAAAAACTCTATCTGTACAGTCTGGAGGACATAAGGGAAAGGGGGGATATGATTGAAACATTTAAATGTGTTAAAGGGTTAAATAAGGTTCAGGAGGGGGCACAATCTGAGGTTAGTTGGGGGGAAGATCAGAAGCAACATGAGAAAATATTACTTGCTGAAAGAGTAGTAGATGCTTGGAACAAACTTCCAGCAGACGTGGTTGGTAAATCCACAGTCACTGAATTTAAACATGCCTGGGATAAACATACATATCCATCCTAAGATAAAATACAGGACTTGGGGAAAAGGAATCCTCAATCTGAGTATTGCATTGGCAGTTCTGTGTTAGCAAAAACTTCAGAAGAAAAGGATTTAGGGGTAGTGATTTCTGACAGTCTCAAAATGGGTGAACAGTGCGGTCAGGCGGTAGGGAAAGCAAGTAGGATACTTGGCTGCATAGCTAGAGGTATAACAAGCAGGAAGAGGGAGATTGTGATTCCGCTATATAGAGTGCTGGTGAGACCACATTTGGAATACTGTGTTCAGTTTTGGAGACCTCACCTACAAAAAGATATTGACAAAATTGAAGGGGTCCAAAGACGGGCCACAAGAATGGTGGAAGGTTTTAAGCATAAAATGTATCAGGAAAGACTTAATGAATTCAATCTGTATAGTCTGGAGGACAGAAGGAAAAGGGGGGACATGATCAAAGCATTTAAATGTGTTAAAGGGTTAAATAAGGTCCAGGAGAGAAGTGTTTTTAATAAGAAAGTGAACACAAGAACAAGGGGACACAATCTGAAGTTAGTTGGGGGAAAGATCAAAAGCAACATGAGAAAATATTATTTTACAGAAAAAGTAGCAGAGGCTTGGAACAAACTTCCAGCAGACGTGATAGATAAATCCACAATAACTGAATTTAAACATGCCTTGGATAAACATATATCCATCCTAAGATAAAATACAGAAAATAGTATAAGGGCAGACTAGATGGACCATGAGCTCTTTTTTTGCCGTCAATCTTCTATAAGCACCACATAAAGCAAACCAAAAGTACTGTCACCATGTGTTTTACTTCCCAACTATAAAACTGTCACAGGAAACTCTGCTTAGAACAAAAAAGCATAAACACCATAGATCCAAACTTGTAAACACTGCCATCTGCTGAATAAATACCACTCCAGTTGTTGCAAAGAAATATCTTCCAACAACGAATTCCAACACTTCTTCAGTTCATGAAGAATCAGCTCTTCAGGGCCTTTCGAAAGAGTGTCAGAGTGGGAGGCAGTCGAATCTTCTCTGGGGACGAGTTTCAAAGAGAGGGAGTCACCATGGAAAAGGCCCTTCTTCTGGGTCCTGCCAGATGTACCTCCTTAGAAAATTAGCAATACTGTATTCTCTAATTTTGAGACTATCTTGCAAGCCCGCATGTGGCAGCCTGCTGTCAATCTTGATAGACAAACCAGGTTCAAACATAAACATCAAATAATTTCTGGATCTATAGTTCCTCAAGGCGTGGGTGTATTTTTTCCCAAAAGGCAACTGGATTTTCTTTTCTTTTTTCCTTTTGAAAACATTTAGCTACTCATCCAAGAAGCTTCTTCAATTCTAAATGATGTTAGAACTGAAGAAGCTTCTTGGATGAGATGCAAAACATTTTGAAATTTAAAAAAATCCGGTTATCCTTTAAGATTAAGATTAGAACGGCCTCCACCCTCCTTGTCTTTCGCAAATTACCCAAGACCCACCTTTGTCGCCAGGCATGGGGGAGTTAAGATATTCCTTCCCCTAGGCCATTACAAGTTATGCATGGTATGTTTGTGTGTATGTTTGGGTTTTTTTATAATAAGGGGTTTTAGTTGTTTTATTAAATTGGATTGTTACATGTTGTTTTACCATTGTTGTTAGCAGCCCCGAGTCTGCGGAGAGGGGCGGCATTCAAATCAAATCAAATCAAATCAAATCAAATCAAATCAAATCAAATCAAATCAAATCAAATCAAATCAAATCAAATCAAATCAAATCAAATCAAATCAAATCAAATCAAATCAAATCAAATCAAATCAAATATGAATGAATGAATAATAGCTAGCTAGCTAGATAGATAGATGATAGATAGATAGAAAAAGGAAGAAAGAAAGAAAGAAAGAAAGAAAGAAAGAAAGAAAGAAAGAAAGAAAGAACAACCCCTTTGAGACAACCATGATCTGGATGTGCGGAAACAAAAACATCACCGAAATCTCACAATTGCACGCATCCTCATGCAATATTTTGCTTTCTGCACATGCACAGAAGCAAAATCTTTCTGGGACACCCAAAGCTCCATGTGCAGCTCCCATTATACTACCGGTGCGCAGTGTGGCCCGTACAGGATAGGAACCCGATACTGGTTACTTGTCTCATACCTCCCTGAGACCAATAAGAGCACACAGAGTTGGCCTCCTCCGGGTCCCGTCAACTAAGCAATGCAGGTTCGTGGGACCACGGGGGAGGGCCTTCTCTGTGGCTGCCCCGGCTCTTTGGAACTAGCTTCCACCCCATGTCTGCACCGCCCCCACTCTGCTGGCCTTTCGTAAAGCCACGAAGACCTGGCTGTGCCGGCAGGCTTGGGGGCCATAGGTTTTACATTCTAGGTGGCCAATTTTATGAATGGTGTGAATGTGTATCACGGTGACTGTTTTTTAAATCTTTATGGGGTTTCATTTTACAATGTTTTAGTTTAGAAATGTTCGACTTCTTTTATCTTTTGTATCTATTTTATTGTATTTTTATCACTATTGTAATCCGCCCTGAGTCCTTCGGGGTTGAGTAAGTGAGTAAGTAAGTAAGTAAGTAAGTAAGTAAGTAAGTAAGTAAGTAAGTAAGTAAGTAAGTAAGTAAGTAAATAAATAAATAACAATACTGGGTCTAGAAAGCTTAGAACTACGACGCCTAAAACACGATCTAAGTATTGCCCACAAGACCATATGCTGCAATGTCCTGCCTGTCAATGACTACTTCAGCTTCAACCGCAACAACACAAGAGCACGCAACAGATTCAAACTTAATATTAACCGCTCCAAACTTGACTGTAAAAAATACGACTTTAGCAACCGAGTTGTCGAAGCGTGGAACTCATTATCGGACTCAGTAGTGTCAACCTCTAAACCCCAACATTTTTCCCTTAGACTCTCCAGGTTCCTAAGAGGTCAGTAAGGGCCTTTCGTCCCCTGTCCAATTGTCTCTCCTTTATCGCATATATCCTTTCTTTCTTTCATATATCTTCTCCCCTATTTTTATATCTTTTCTTCTATCCTTTTCTTTATATATATTATTACATGCCTATTCTCTTCAATATGTATTGCGTATTGGATAGATAGATAGATAGGTAGATAGATAGATAGATAGATAGATAGATAGATAGATAGATAGATAGATAAATAGATGGATGGACGGACGGACGAACGAACAAACAAACAAACAAACACAAACAAACAAACAAACCAGTGAGGGCAAACCTTTTTTTCCCTCATGTGCCAAAAGAGTGTGACTGCGCATTATCATGCATGCCCAAGAAGTGCCCACACCCATAATTCAATGCCTGGGGAAGGCAAAAACAGCTTCCCCTATTCCCTGGAGGCCCTCTGAAGGCTGGAAATGGCTTGTTTCCCAACTTCAGGTGGGCCCAGTAGACTTGTGTTTTGCCCTGTCCAGGCTCCAAAGCTTCCCTGGAGCCGGGGGAGGGTAGAAACACCCTCCACCCCACCCTGGAGGCTCTCTGGAAGCCAAAAACCCTCCCAGAACCTCTGTGTGAGCCAAAAATTAGCTGGATGGCACACACATGCACATTGGAGCTGAGCTAGGGCAATGGCTGGGGTGCCAACAGATATGGCTCTACGTGCCACCTGTGGTACCCGTGCCATAGGATCACCATCACTGGCTTAGACAGTTGGTAGTTCTCTTTTTTAACCCCCATGTTCTGTTCGATAAAACTCCCTAATGTTATGTTCCTGGGTCACCCTGACCCGGACCGAAAACTCTTCATTTGAAGAGCTTATATTTGGTCTTTTTGAAAGCTTTTTTCACTTGGAAACAAGTTTGAACATTTCTGCACACATCGAAATGAAAATTGAAATGAAAAAATTAATGCTTATTGGTTTATTTTGCTGATAAGATGTGCGCCCCCCCCCCTGTTTTTGTGAAATATTTTTAAATTTTAAATCCATTTTTAAATTTTAAATCTATAAATTGAAAAAGAATTCACAAAAACAGGGGGGGGGGTGTCTGCCTTTTATAATCAAAATAAAGCAATATGCATATTTATTTTCAGTTCAATTTTCATATCATTGTGTGCAGAAATTTTTCAGACTACTTTCCAAGTGAAAAAAGTTTTCAAATTGACCAAACATAAGCACTTCAAATGAAGAGTTTTCGGTCCGGGTCAGGGTGACCCCGGAACAGAACAAGTGTGACTTTTTTTTTCAGCAAGAAAGAACCCCCCCCCCTAAAAAAATTCTCATAGAGAGAACCCCTGAAATGATGAAAAGTCATGAAATTTCAAGTTTCAGATATGCAGGGAATTTTTTTACAGGGACTCAAACTTTGATTTCGGGTCTCACAGACCCGAACAGAAGAACAGGTAACTCAGCTAAGATCGCATTGGATTAGTTGCCTTACTTTGAACAACTTTTTTTTTCAACTGAATTTCACTAAATTCAATGGCAGCCGAGTGCTTTAAATATCAGTTCTTTAGTTTTGGATGAAGAAAGGATGTTTTGGGTAATTCCAGCCCAACAGGTTTATTGCCGAAAAGAGTAGGAGTTCTATCAAACGAATTGATCTACAAACTGTTACCTAAAGCCTAAACTTTGTAATCATGTTAATTAACTCATGTTGTCCCTCTGGGCAGATATCTTAATATACATTTGGTAAGGCATCCACAAAGCTTTTCTTAATCAAATGCTACTCTGCTTAAAAAGAAAGAAGAGAAAAAAAAGAAAAGGATTAATTTTGCAAATCACACAGCCTTGTTGTGTGGAAGCTCCCAGTAACTGCACTAAGGAAACAATTTATTTTAAGGACATTATTATCTTAGAGAAATCAGGTGCAAAATCCATTTGATCCTCATTCTGCTACAGAGCATTGTAATAGCTTGTATTTCCTGAATTAGTATGAAAATTGGGATGTAATTATCCTTCAGGATTGACACTGGTGAGTTTTATGATACTCTTGGCTGTTCACACCTGGGTTTGGTAGTAAATTTGAATGGATATTTTACCTTTCACTTGACTTTATAATTAGATTAGGTGGGCAGAAGAGTCACAAACATGGATGCGGTAGATTATAGATGCCAGATTAGAATTTAGATGGCAGACAACAATGATTACAGTGGAATTTATAGATTAGGGAAGATTATTACACTGGGAACGACCATGAAAAATATATAGATTAGGGGGAAATTATTATTGTACTGGGATTGATAATGGAAGATACTTTCAGTGAAAAATAAATAGAAAAATATGTTACACTATAATTATGGTTTGCTAAATTAGAAATGAGGTACAATGTTCCCTCGATTTTTGCAGGTTCAAACTTCACGGTTTTTCAAAAAATATTAATTAAAAAAATACTTTGCGGTGTTTTTTCCTATACCACGTTTTTTCCCACCCAATGACGTCATATGTCATCGCCAAACTAATAATTTTTGCAAATAAATAACAAAAAAAATAATTATTGTTAATAAATAATTGTGTTTATAAATATCAGGATCACTAAGTGTCTTATTCAATGGTGTGTACCAGTAATAATGGTGAATAAATGGTTGTTAAGCGAATGGGAAATGGTAATTTAGAGGTTTAAAGTGTTAAGGGAGGGATTGTGATACTGTCCATAGCCAAAAATGGTGTATTTACTTCCACATCTCTACTTCGCGGAAATTCGACTTTCACGGGCGGTCTTGGAACGCATCCCCCGCAGAAATCGAGGGAACACTGTATTTGTAAAATGAAAGGAATGATATAATGTTTAAGCACAGAAAGAAGATAATATAATTTAAATTCTTAATAATAACCTTCCTTCCCCTTGTATTGCTATTGTTATAATTAGATCAAAGGCATGATATGAACCATTTTTTTTTCTCTTGTGTGAAGATAAGTAAATTTGGAACGTTCCTTGTAAAGGGCAGTTATATTAAAATGAGGGTTTAAAAAACATGAATGAGATAAGAAGATAAGAAACGGACTGAAGCACCATGGCATTGTTTTAGTAGAAAAAAAGTCAAATAGCCAAGGAAAATTCTTGATAGCTTATAGCATTTTGAACCCGAATGAGAACAGAAAACTATCTTTCAAGTCCTGATGACAAAATTAGAAAAGGAGGCAGCACAAGATCAATGATGTATACCAAACAAAAATTAAGAATTTTGATTAAGAATTTTGATTAAGAATTTTGATTAAGAATTTTGATTAAGAATTTGGCAATTGATATTATATTGCATTGCATTCTAATTTGAAGGTATGTGAATTTGTATTTCTGTAAGGTGTGGAGAAAAAAAATAAAAAAAATTCTACCCTAAAAAAACCAATGATTCCTAAAAGATCAGTAAGGGGCGTGCATAAATGCACCAGTGTGCCTTCTGTCCCCTGTCCTAATATTTCTCTTTTACTAGTACATCATGTATATAAAACATTGTTATATCTTTGTATGCCATCAATACGTACTTGACTAGATAGATAGTTAGTTAGATAGATAGATAGATGTAAGAAAGATTATACATAGATGTAAGAAAGAAAGAAAGAAAGAAAGAAAGAAAGATAGATAGATAGATAGATGTAAGAAAGATGATAGATAGATAGATGTAAGAAAGAAAGAAAGAAAGAAAGATAGATAGATAGATAGATAGACAGATAGATAGATGATAGATAGATGATAGATAGATGATAGATAGATGATAGATAGATAGATAGATAAACAAACAAACAAGCAAATAAATAAATAAAATCTGTAAAATGTTGAAGATTCACCTTTGCTGCCAGGTGTGGAGGGATTAATCTCCCCCCTCCTTTTTCGCTGACCTTTATTATGTTTATGTTCAGTCGGCCTGAGTGTGTATGATTGTGTAGTAGATAGTTTTTTATAACAATGTATTTTGAATTAATTTTAAAAAATTTTAACATTAGATTTGTATTTATATTGTATTGCTGTTATGCTGCGAGCCACCCCGAGTCTTCGGAGAGGGGCGGCATACAAATCTAATAAATTATTATTATTATTATTATTATTATTATTATTATTATTAAATATTTCTGAATAAATCACAAAAAAGAAAGTTTTGTGATAATTTTATTTGAAAACCCCACTCCCCTGACTTTGGTGGTCTGTACTTATGTGTAAACATGGATTGTATCTCCGTGCTAGAGATGAAAGAGTGTGAATTTCAATCTTGTATCTCTCTCTCTCTCTGTGTGTACGTGTTGCATTTATCCAACGGCATCGTGTCCTCCTACCTATCTTCCAGTTGTATCTATTATCTGCCTGCTTAACATTATTAATTAATTAATACTTGTAAAAGCTCTCGAAGATCCAACGCTTTGCAAGTATTAACGTTCGTTATCTGCCTGCTGTATCTCTTCACCTATTTGGTTATCTGTCACTTCTCTTCGCCTGCTTGAGCGGCAATACAATGCTTGCAACAGTGTGCTCTAATCTATAGCAGTGAATTAAAACCCTTTACAACAAACACGAACTAATTAATCTAGTTGCAAGCAACTCCCCCTAGATCTTTGATGGTGGGAACCTCTGTTCTACAGGCAGTCCTCAACTTACGACCACAACTGACCACAAATGTTTTGCTTCTGTGGCTAAGCAAAACCTTTGTTAAATGAGTTTTGTTTCATTTGATGATACCTCGAGGTACCAGTGGTACCTCGACATACGAGTTTAATTCGTTCCAGACCCGAGCTCGTAAGTCGATCAAATCGCATCTCGAACGAATGCCTTTAGACTTTGTTTTTCACGCCGAGATCACCGGAAGCAAGGAGATTCTTGCACCACCTAGTGGAAGCTTGGCTCGTATCCCGAATTTGAGCTTGGGTGTCAAACAGAAATTTCGCTTGCATCGCAGCTCGTAACTTGGAATACTCGCATGTGGAGCAGCTCGTATCTAGAGGTACTACTGTAATTCTTTCCACAGCTTGTTAAGTGAATTGCTGCAGTTGTTAAACTTAGGTTGTTAAACTTAATAACGTGGATGTTAGGCAGATTTGGCTTTCCTCACAGCTCACAAAAGAGGGGAAATTGGGGCATGATTGTCGTAGTAACTCAAGGACTATCTGTAATTTGGGATATTGTTGGAATGTTTCATAACAAGTGCATGGAACTGATCTCTTGTGAATCAGCAGTTCCGTAGAAATGGGGACCAAGAAGTCACAATACAACTTATACAAATGTAGGACAAAAGCGGGCAAAGACTTGGGGGTGGAGTCAAAAGACTCATCAGTCTGGAATCCTTACGTTCCCATAAACAGTCTAAGTCCAATCGTCCTGGAATTCTGCTTTATCTATTTATCTTATTTAGTGTCAACAATCAATTGATGATGTTCATCGATTGTGTTTGAACAGGACCTTGACATCTAATGGGTTGTGGGCTGTACACAATGTGTCTACAGGTGGATGATAAGGCCTATATGGGCACAAAATGTTCTGCCACATGTTGGGCAGACATGTTTGGCCACCATCGGAGTGGTGAAGTGCTCACTTCTCTTCTGCTATGAATGTTCTTCTGGCCTCAGATAGATCACCATGCGCCATGTTGGTCGATCTTCTGCCAGGGTTTCCCAGAAAGTGTTGTCGATATCAAGGGACTTGAAGGAGGCTTTCAATGTGCCTTTGTATCACTTCCTTTGTCCCCCATGCGATCGCTTTCCTTTAGACATCTCACCATGGATGAGCTGTGATGCGATGGCCTGACATCCTAGCAACATGGCCTGCCCAATGTGTCCTTGCTTTCATCTGCAGGGTGGGAAATGATGGCAGGCCTGGTCTAGAGAGGATCTCAATGTCAGGCACCTTATCCTGCTACCGGACCCTCAGAATTCTATGGCGGCAGGTCATATGGAAGTGGTTCCATTGCCTAGCATGTCTCCTGTATACAGTCCAAATCTCACTGGCATACAACAGGGTAGTTAGCACTTCTTGGTAGACTTTGATCTTAAGAAGATGTTGGATAACCAGGGGTGGGCTGCTGCCCGAATGGGGGGTAATGTGAAAATGGAGCTCCACCCCGTAGCACCCAATTTGCGCTGAAAGAAGTTGACGGAAAATGCGTAAACCACGCCCACAGTATGGTAGTAAAAAATTTGGTAGCCCTTCACTGTGGATAACCATTTGTCTGAAGTAGTGTAGGGTTTCCTCACTAAGCAGGAGGTTGGACCAGAAGACCCATGATGTCATCAGTGGGGTTTTCTTGTCTGATACTCCTTAGCTTATAAATGTCTAGAAATAGAATAGGACAAGAAACTTGTGTTGGTGATGTTCCCTAGTCTGGTAACGAAACGTTCTGAAACTAATGTGAAACAAGCTCGGAGTGAAGAAACACTGCTTTGGTTTCATGCTTGCTCCATAACTTATGCGGAATGAAGAAAATTATAATGGACTGAATGAACCTTGAATGTCACTTCTGATCTGATAATTTACACCAGCTACGAGACGGAATGCTAAATTTATTTGTTTGTTTGATATTTGATTTGATTTGATTTGATTTGATTTGATTTGATTTGATTTGATTTGACTTGACTTGACTTGACTTGAGTTGATTTGTATGCCACCCCTCTCCCTAGACTCGCCGCTGCAGCTCGTAAGTTCTTGCAGGACCAGTGCGATTTTGCTGCTGCAACTGTGGAAGTAGCAAAATTGTGCACAGGGCCAAAGATAAAATCTCACCAAAATACGGGTGCAATTTTGCTACATCCACAGGTGCAGCTGCAAAATCGCACTGGTCCCGCAAGAACTTACGAGCCGCGGCGGCAAGCACAATTTAGCACTCTGGCTCGTAGCCCGGTGCTGATTTACATATAGAGATAGTCCCCAACCTATGACCCACAATTGAGCCCAAAAGTTTCTGCAGTTAAAAGGAGACCTTCGCTGTGACTTTTGCTCCATTTTATGACCATTCTTGGCCCAGCCGTTAAGTGTATCATGGCAATGGATAAATTAGTAACCCAGTTGATAAGTGAATCTGGTTCCACATTGACTTTGCTTGTGAGAAGGTGATCTATTCTATTCTATTCTATTCTATCCCATCCCATCCCATCCCATTCTTCTATTCTTTTTTAAAAATAATTTTTATTCATTTATACAATTTTAAAAATAAGTAAAATAAAACAAAACAAACAAATATGACATACAAAATGAACCAAAAACAAAAACAAAACATTGGTACATACATTTATACCTTTAAGGTTATATTATGGTAAATATATATACTATTAATTTACGCTTATTTACTATTTCTACTGTCATTATAATTTATACACTGTATCTCTAAGGATCTTAATTGTAACACCATTGTTTAAAATATATATTTCTAAGTATGGATATAATACAGTATTATGTTCATTTGTCCTTACAATATTAATATTAATATGTATTGTATCGTATCGTATCGTATCGTATTCCATCCCATCCCATCCCATCCAATTCCATTCTTCTATTCTTTCTTTAAAATAATTTTTATTCATTTATAAAATTTAAAAAAATAAGTAAAATAAAATAAAACAAACAAATATGACATACAAAACAAAGCAAAAACAAAACATTTGTACATACATTTATACCTTTAAGGTTATATTACGGTTATGACCTATAAAGCCCTTCATGGCACTGGACCAGAATATCTCCGGGACCGCCTTCTGCCGCACGAATCCCAGCGACCAGTTAGGTCCCACAGAGTTGGCCTTCTCCGGGTCCCGTCAACTAAACAATGTCGTTTGGCGGGACCCAGGGGAAGAGCCTTCTCTGTGGCGGCCCCGACCCTTTGGAACCAACTCCCCCCAGATATCAGAGTTGCCCCCACCCTCCTAGCCTTTCGTAAGCTCCTTAAAACCCACCTCTGTCGTCAGGCATGGGGGAATTGACATGTCCCTTCCCCCTAGGCTTATAAAATTTATGCATGGTACGCTAGTGTGTATGATTGGTTTTAACTTGTGGGGTTTTTTAAATTAATTTAAATATTGGATTTGTCTTACATTGTATTGCTATTGCTGTGAGCCGCCCCGAGTCTGCGGAGAGGGGCGGCATACAAATCTGATTAAACTTAAACTTAAACTTAAACATACATCTACTATTAATTTACGCTTATTTATTATTTCTACCGTCATTATAATTTATATATCTCTAAGGATCTTAATTGTAACACCATTATTTAAAATATATATTTCTAAGTATTATGTTCATTTGTCCTTACAATATTAATATCTATTCTATTCTATTCTATTCTATTCTATTCTATTCCATTCCATTCCATTCCATTCCATCCCATTCCATCCCATTCTCATCAGATGGCTTGAGATTTTGATATGGGTCGTCTGCATAAGAGTTCAACCCCAGGTGGTTTCCCAAATAATTCACTTTTCTAGGTGAAAAGTTACTCAGCCTATTTCGTTAGAAGCTGGTTCTGCAGCTCGGCGTTGGAAGGTAGAACATGTTGCTAGTTGCTCAGCCAAGTGAATCTCCAGCTGCTTGTAAGGACTTGTTTTTCCCGCCCCCCTACCTGTTCTGCTCACCTGGTCCTGGGAGAGGTTTGCCAAGATTCCTTGCTTGCTTGCTCCCCTCTTTACCTACAACCCGGAAAGGCCATAATTGTACACGGAAAGTTCTTTCTACAAACGTAGGTGTGTTGGTATGCAAAGGCGTCCATCTGCCGGAAAGGTCATCGGATTAAGAAATCTCCATCTGACTGCTATTGCTTCTTTCTCTTGAGGTTTTCAGGCGAGCAGGAACATGTCCTCCTTTCATTGAAGGATGCACTTTTTTAAAAAATGTATCTGTCTGTTTATCTATTTATCTATGTCTGTCTGTCTGTCCGTCCGTCCGTCCGTCCGTCCGTCCATCCATCCATCCATCCATCCACCTATCGACCTACCTACCTACCTACCTACCTATCTATCATCTCTCACTCATCTGTCTGTCTATCTATCTATCTATCTATCTATCTATCTATCTATCTATCTATCTATCTATCTATCTATCTATCTATCCGCCCTGAGTCTTTGGAGGGGGGTGGCATACAAATCTAATTATTATTATTATTAATAATAATAATAATAATAATAATAATAATAATAATAATAATAATCTGTCTGTCTATCATCTCTCACTCATCTATCTATCTGTCTGTCTATCTGTCTGTCCGTATGTCCACCCGCCCGCGCGCCCGCTCTTCCATCCATCTGTCCGTCTATCTAAATCTATAGGCCACCCTTCTCCTATCTCTCTCCTTCTCCCTCTCTCCCACTCCCTCCCTCTCTCACTCCATCTCCCTCTCTCCTTTCCCTCTCCTGTACACACACACTCTCTCTCCTTTCCCTCTCTCCCTCTCTCCCACTACCACTTCCACACTCCTTCTCCATCTCTCTCTCTCTCCTTCTCCCTCTCCCTCTCCCCTCTTTCTTTAGGTCACACTGGTAGGAATGACCAGTTGGGTGGGTTTCACATGGTTTGCAATGGCTGTATCAGGATTCTTTGTGAATTAGACTTGATGGGGCTTGTAGTCTGCAAATCTCAGATGTCACCAAATCGCCTCGGGCTCCTGAAGCCCTTGTGAGTAGATACCCATTGGATTGAATTACAAAGCTGTGATTGTACTATGTATGCAACCAGGTCAGGCAGAGGCTGTGTGCCAATCCATTTGCACAATCAGCTGAGATTTAATTAAAGCTAAGCTTAGATAGGTTTCGTAGCCGAGTGAATAGGGTCAAGCTAACTTTTTGGTAGGTTTATATATATGCAACAGCAATAGCCCTTGGACTTATATACTGCTTCACAGTCTGAGAAAACCTTCAGCCGGTCAGGATTGTGATCCCCTTATATAGAGCGCTGGTGAGACCACATTTGGAATACTGTGTTCAGTTCTGGAGACCTCACCTACAAAAAGATATTGACAAATTTGAACGGGTCCAAAGACGGGCTACAAGAATGGTGGAAGGTCTTAAGCATAAAATGTATCAGGAAAGACTCAATGAACTCAATCTGTATAGTCTGGAGGACAGAAGGAAAAGGGGGGACATGATCGAAACATTTAAATATGTCAAAGGGTTAAATAAGGCTCAGGAGGGAAGTGTTTTTAACAGGAAAGTGAACACAAGAACAAGGGGACACAATCTGAAGTTAGTTGGGGGAAAGATCAAAAGCAACATGAGAAAATATTATTTTACTGAAAGAGTAGTAGATCCTTGGAACAAACTTCCAGCAGACGTGGTTGGTAAATCCACAGTAACTGAATTTAAACATGCCTGGGATAAACATATATCCATTGTAAGATAAAATACAGAAAATAGTATAAGGGCAGACTAGATGGACCAGGAGGTCTTTTTCTGCCATCAGTCTTCTATGTTTCTATGATCAAACTGCTGACAGTGGGCAAGAGTTAGCCTCAATGATGGGGTCCTACGGGTACGGTCAGGTATGCAGAACCGGTAGAAAAAGTTT
Source organism: Erythrolamprus reginae (assembly GCF_031021105.1). NCBI lineage: Eukaryota > Metazoa > Chordata > Lepidosauria > Squamata > Dipsadidae > Erythrolamprus > Erythrolamprus reginae. The sequence continues at coordinate 92,681,537 of NC_091955.1, read as the reverse complement.
CCCTTTTCCCCCTTTCTGGGCTCTGGGTATGTTTTTCCTATTGCAGTAAATGAGGTTGAATGTGTATAATTTTAGAAGAGCTGTGCGCGTGTGTGTATCATACAGTTTATATAGTAGATAATGTATATTTTTGTGTGCCTGCATGTAATATGTATTTACACATATGGCATATACATAGAATTAAATAGTATATTTTGGATGTTCATTAATAGTAAATAGGGAAATCATATTTATTTATTTACTTACTTACTTACTTACTTACTTACTTACTTACTTACTTACTTACTTACTTACTTACTTACTTACTTACTTACTTATTGGATTTGTATGCCTCCCCTCTCCGGAGACTCAGAGCGGCTAACAGCAACAATAAAACAGTGTACAATGGTAATATAATATTAAAAATGATTAAAAACCCATTAATATAAAAACCAAACATACATACATACATACCATGCATAGAATTGTAAAGGCCCAGAGGGAAAGAAGATCTCAAGTCCCCCATGCCTGACGACACAGGTGGGTTTTAAGTAACTTGCGAAAGGCAAAGAGGGTGGGGGCAATTCTAATCTCTGGGGGGAGTTGGTTCCAGAGGGCCGGGGTCGCCACAGAGAAGGCTCTTCCATATCTCTTTGAGGTGAGGAGAAGCCAGGCACCTTAACTCTAACCTTGAGGTGAGTGACGTCAAGTTGGCCATTTTAAGCCAGTCATATGATCTTTAAGCTACCCCCCCAGTCACATGATTGTCAAGCCACTCCTACCTGGTCACATGGCCGACAAGCCACACCTAAAGAATAAGCCACGCCTACAGTGTGGTAGTAAATCATTTTGCAGCCCTTCAGTGGCTAGCCTGCAATACTATACTCTAACCACCAAGCCACCATGGCTCCTAGCCTAGCACCTTAATTTAACTGGATTAAATTAATTGCGAACTGAAAATCTCTATTCTCTAAAAATAAAGCAGGTGGGGGAACTGGCTTTTAAATCTTGTGTGTATTTTTTTTTAAAAGGTTTCAGCGGCTTTGACGAGGAGAAGGTGCAAAGGGGATTTGCTGCCTCTTCAAAAGGTTTCCACTTCCTCTTTGCTTGAGCTACTGAAACCTTTAAAGCAGGTTCGCTTTTTCGTCTTGCCGAGGTGATAGCCCCAAAATCGATTGGTGTGGTAAGAAGAAGCTTGCATTTTCGGGTACCCTGCAGGGTAGAAACATAGAAACATCGAAGATTGACGGCAGAAAAAGACATCACGGTCCATCTAGTCTGCCCTTGTACTATTTCCTGTATTTTATCCTAGGATGGATATATCTTTATCCCAGGCATGTTTAAATTCAGTTACTGTGGATTTACCAATCATGTCTGTTGGAAGTTTGTTCCAAGCATCTACTACTCTTTCAGTAAAATAATACTTTCACACATTGCTTCTGATCTTTCCCCCAACTAGCCTCAGATTGTGCCCCCTTGTTTTTGTGTTCACTTTCCTATTAAAAACACTTCCCTCCTGAACCTTATTTAACCTTTTAACATATTTAAATGTTTCAATCATGTCCCCCCCCCTTCCCTTCTGTCCTCCAGGCTATACAGATTGAGTTCATTAAGTTTTTCCTGAGAAGTTTTATGCTTAAGACCTTCCACCATTCTTGTAGCCCGTCTTTGGACCCATTCAATTTTGTCAATATCTTTTTGTAGGTGAGGTCTCCAGAACTGAACACAGTATTCCAAATGTACTCTCACCAGCGCTCTATACAGCGGGATCACAATCTCCCTCTTCCTGCTTGTTATACCTCTAGCTATGCAGCCAGGCATTCTACTTGCTTTCCCTACTGCCTGACTGCACTGTTCATCCATTTTGAGACTGTCAGAAATCACTACCCCTAAATCCTTCTCTTCTGAGATTTTTGCTAACACAGAACTGCCAATGCAATACTCAGATTGAGGATTCCTTTTCCCCAAGTGCATTAGTTTACATTTGCAAACATTAAACTGCAGTTTCCATTGCTTTGACCACTTATCTAGTACAGCTAAATCATTTGCCATATTACAGACGCCTCCAGGAATATCAACCCTATTGCACACTTTGGAGTCATTGGCAAATAGGCAAAACTTCCCTACCAAACCTTCCCCTATGTCACTCACAAACATATTAAAAAGAATAGGACCCAGAACAGATCCTTGGTGTCACCTTACCAAACGTTTGCTGGATGTTTCCCTCTTGGCTTTGAATCTTTGGTTTTAAAGAGTAAAGGACAAGTCACATGGGGTTTTCATTCCTCAAGATCTCAAAATCAAAGAGTCCATCAGGACCAAATTGAAGAATCCAAGATTCATATTGGTGTGAGAGAATGGCCTTCAGAGCCGGGAGGAAGAGTCACAGGCTACACAAAGCGTTATAGTGCCGCAACAGAACAGAAGCGCACAGGAGGCAATTCTTTTCCAGGGATACCTGTAGGTTAGTAAAACATTTTGTGCAATGCAAAAAGAGGTGCGTGGTTTTTCAGCACCACCACCTGGAATTTTTTCTTGTGCGGATGTCTAGGTTTTTGCCCCATCGCAACAAAAGGGAAAGGAAGGGAGGGAGGGAGGAAGGGAAGGAGGGAGACAGTGAAAGTGGGAAGGAGGGAAGGAAGGGAGGGAGGAGGGAGGGAGGAAAGGGAGGGGGAAGAGAGCAGAAAGAAGGGAGGAAGGAAAGAAGGGAAGGAGGAAAGGAAGGGAGGGAGAGAGGAAGAGAGAGAGGGAATAAAAGAGAGAGTGAGGGAGGAAAGGAGGAAGGGAGGGAGGAAGAGAGAGAGGAAAGGAGGAAGGAAGGAAGGAAGGGAAACTAGGAAGAAGTTAGGGAGGGAAGGAAGAGAATGGGAAGGAGGGAGGGAAGGCAGGAAGGGAGGAAGAGAGAGATTGAGAAGGAAGGAGTGAGGCAGGGAGGGAGGGGGAAAGGAAGGGAGGGGAAAAGAGAGAGAGAGGGTGTAAAGGAGGGAGGAAGAGAGAGAGGAAACTAGGAAGGAAAGAAGGAAGTGAAAGTGGAAAGGAAGGAGGGAGGGAGGGAGGCAAGAAGGAATGAATGTAGAAGAGGTGGGAAGGAGGGAAGGAAGGGAGGAAGAGGGATTGAGAAGGAAGGAGGGAGGCAGGGAGGGAGAGAGCAAAGAAATGGAGGCAGGGAGGAAGAGAGTGCGGGACGAATGGAGGGAGGGAGGAAAGAAAGAAGGAGGAAGAAAAAGTGGGAGGAAGGAAGGAAATGGTAGAGGAAAGGAGAGAAGACGAGAGGGGTTGCTGTATATAGGAGCTCATTCCTGCTTACTTGCATGAAATCAAGGTTGGGTATTTTTCAAGTTGAGTCAAGGTGTGTTAGGTGCCACTACCAAGATGGCCCCAGATATTATTTAGGGGTCATACATCTGCATTCTATAGAAATTCAAACAATCATTGCAAAAATGAAGAAAAGCCACTCGAAGTTAGAAACCTGTTGGAAGGAGTTGCGATCTAATTAAACGGCAAGAACGGAATTTCCCATCCTTCCTTCACTCCTGGGTGGTAGGAAAAAATGCAACAGCATTCCAAGAACAGCTTCATATTTACGATCGTGCAAAATTGACATTACGGGGAATTCAAACAGGGAAATATCGGAGCCATTTGGCTGGAGCCCTTGGATGGAATGAGGAGCATCCTGGCAGTCATCGATTGACAACGATTTCTTTAGTGACCTTTCAAAGTTACACTAGCAGTAAAAAAAGCATCTTACTGCCAGGCCCCACACTTACAACTGTCAGAGTGATCAAAATTTGGGTCCATGGAAACCAACATGAATGTATGATCAGGGGTGGGCAACAGGCAGGACAGGGTGGAACACAGTTCCACCGGCGGAAATGAAGATGTGCACGCAGCTCCAGCTGATTGGCAGCTGTCACTTCCTGGATTACTGGTCTCAGCTTGGCTCTCCTGTTTTTCCCTGCTGCTGCTGCGCTCCTTGCTTTTTTCCTCTTTCCTCCTTCCTGGCCTCGGACGAGCTTCCCTCTCTGCTGCCCGGCTCCCCTCCAGCCTCCCGTGGCCACCTCCCGCCTGAGTTGCAAGCAGAAGGCGTGGGTGGAAGCGGCGCTGGCAGCATTCATGCTTCTGGCAGCACCCTTTCACCTAGCTACCCAGCCTGAGGTGGCGGGGGGGGCGACCCAAGATTTTTCTACTGGTTCTGCATACCTGAAGTGATGTGCCAGTGCCTGGAGGCTGTTGGGGCCTGGATGGGTGTCAACAAACTCAAACTCAACCCAGACAAGACGGAGTGGCTGTGGGTCTTGCCTCCCAAGGACAATTCCATCTGTCCATCCATTACCCTGGGGGGGAGGAAACTATTGACCCTCTCAGAGAGGGTCTGCAACTTGGGCGTCCTCCTCGATCCACAGCTGACATTGGAACATCATCTTTCGGCTGTGGCGAGGGGGGCGTTTGCCCAGGTTCGCCTGGTGCACCAGTTGCGGCCCTATTTGGACAGGGAGTCACTGCTCACAGTCACTCATGCCCTCATCACCTCGAGGTTCGATTACTGCAACGCTCTCTACATGGGGCTACCTCTGAAAAGTGTTCGGAAACTTCAGATCGTGCAGAATGCGGCCGCGAGAGCCATCGTGGGACTTCCTAGATTCGCCCATGTTTCTGCAACACTCTGCGGCCTGCACTGGCTGCCGATAGGTTTCCGGTCACAATTCAAAGTGTTGGTAATGACCTTTAAAGCCCTACATGGCATTGGGCCAGAATACATCCGGAACCGCCTTCTACCGCACGAATCCCAGCGGCCAATAAGGTCTCACAGAGTTGGCCTTCTCCGGGTCCCGTTGACCAAACAATGTGGCGGTCCCGGCCCTCTGGAACCAACTCCCCCCAGAGATTAGAATGGCTCCCACCCTCCTTGTCTTTCGCAAATTACTTAAGACCCACCTTTGTCACCAGACATGGGGGAGTTAAGTTATCCTTTCCCCCTAGGCTACTACAAGTTATGCATGGTATGTTTGTGTGTATGTTTGGTTTTTTATAATAAGGGTTTTTTAGTTGTTTTTATTAATTGGATTGTTCTTGTTGTTTTACCACTGTTGTTAGCCGTCCCGAGTCTGCGGAGAGGGGCGGCATACAAATCCAATAAATAATAATAATAATAATAATAATAATAATAATAATAATAATAATACCTGACTGTACCTGTAGGAGCCCATCACTGAAATGGGGGCTTGTTATCGAGTGGCTGAAATTTGGTCTTGTGATTCTGCAAGTTGAACTCCACAGGTCTTCTTAGAGGTGTCCAAGGTTGTTGGGTACCTCTTAGATTCTTTTACAATAAGAAAAAGAGCCAAATTTTCCAAAGACCACCCAAAAAATGAGCTTCCTTGATGCAATAAATCATGGTAGTGACTTTACCCGATGAAGATATTCCTCCCCACACCGCCCTCTCCTCAGAGCTTTTCATCTGGGAAGATTTATGAAGAAGTTACTTAGAAACACCTGGCTGGAGTTTGAAAAAAAAAAAGGCGAAGAGCAAAATAACAACAATCCAAATTTCCCAATCCGTCATCATGGCCCCTTTTGCCTGCAAGCGCTCCTGTCTCACTCAGTGAATGGCAACGTGTTGGAGAAAGAGGTGTCTTCACACCACTGAGCTATGTTGCTCCAGGCGAGACAGGGGCTTCCCTCACTCCTGGAAGGTCTCCTTTTTTTTTTCATGGTGACAGCAGCATTGAGGAAACTGTGCAGTATCGTCTTCAGCTTCAGTAGCATAGGAAAAAAGTCCTATATTGGATATATGGATGGATGGATGGATGGATGAATGGATGGATAGGAAGACAGACAGACAGATAAAGAGACAGACCGACAGATGGATGGTGGATGGATGGATGGATGGATAGATAGATAGATGGATGGATGGATAGAAAGACAGACAGACAGACAGATAAAGAGATAGATAGATAGATAGATGATGGATGGATAGATAGATAGATAGATAGATAGAAAGACTGACAGACAGACAGACAGACAGATAGATAGATAGATAGATAGATAGATAGATGATAAATAGTTGATGGATGATGGATGGATAGATAGAAAGACAGACAGGCAGACAGACAGACAGATAGAGATAGATAGAGAGAGAGAGAGAGAGAGAGAGAGAGAGAGAGAGAGAGAGAGAAAGAGACAGAGATAGATAGATAGATAGATAGATAGATAGATAGATAGATAGAGATGGATAACTTAATAACTATCGTCCAGTCTCCAACCTTCCCTTTATGGGGAAGGTTGTTGAGAAGGTGGTGGCACTCCAGCTCCAATGGTCCTTGGAAAAAGCCGATTATCTAGGTCCCCAGCAGTCGGGTTTCAGGCCCGGTTACAGCACGGAAACTGCTTTGGTCGCGTTGATGGATGATCTCTGGCGGGTCCGGGACAGGGGTTTATCCTCTGTCCTGGTGCTCCTTGACCTCTCAGCGGCTTTCGATACCATCGACCATGGTATCCTTCTGCACCGGCTGCAGGGGTTGGGGGTGGGAGGCACTGTTCTCCAGTGGTCCTCCTCCTACCTCTCTGGCGGGTCGCAGTCGGTGTTAGTGGGGGGTCAGAGGTCGGCTCCGAGGTCTCTCCCTTGTGGGGTGCCTCAGGGGTCGGTCCTCTCCCCCCTGCTATTTAATATCTACATGAAACTGCTGGTCGAGATCATCCAAGGACATGGGGTGAGGTATCATCAATACGCTGATGATACCCAGCTTTACATCTCCACCCCATGTCCAGTCAGCGAAGCAGTGGAAGTGATGTGCCGGTGCCTGGAGGCTGTTGGGGCCTGGATGGGTGTCAACAGACTCAAACTCAACCCGGATAAGACGGAGTGGCTGTGGGTTTTGCCTCCCAAGGACAATCCCATCTGTCTGTCCATTACCCTGGGGGGGGAATTATTGACCCCCTCAGAGAGGGTCCGCAACTTGGGCATCCTCCTCGATCCACAGCTCACATTAGAGAACCATCTTTCAGCTGTGGCGAGGGGGGCGTTTGCCCAGGTTCGCCTGGTGCACCAGTTGCGGCCCTATCTGGACCGGGACTCATTGCTCACAGTCACTCATGCCCTCATCACCTCGAGGTTCGACTACTGTAATGCTCTCTACATGGGGCTACCTTTGAAAAGTGTTCGGAAACTTCAGATGGTGCAGAAAGCAGCTGCGAGAGCAGTCATGGGCTTACCTAGGTATGCCCATGTTTCACCATCACTCTGCAGTCTGCACTGGCTGCCGATCAATTTCCGGTCACAATTCAAAGTGTTGGTTATGACCTTTAAAGCCCTTCATGGCACTGGACCAGAATATCTCCGAGACCGCCTCCTGCCGCACGAATCCCAGCGACCGATTAGGTCCCACAGAGTGGGCCTTCTCCGGGTCCCGTCAACTAAACAATGTCGGTTGGCGGGCCCCAGGGGAAGAGACTTCTCTGTGGCGGCACCGGCTCTCTGGAACCAACTCCCCCCAGAGATTAGAACTGCCCCTACTCTTCCTGCCTTCCGTAAACTCCTTAAAACCCGTCAGGCATGGGGGAATTGAAACACCTCCCCCGGGCATGTTCAATTTATACATGGTATGCTTGTGTGTGTGTCTGTTAGTATATGGGGTTCTTTTAAATCTTTAAATATTTTAAAGTTATTTGGATTATTTATGATTTGTTCTATCTTGTTGTGAGCCGCCCCGAGTCTTCGGAGAGGGGCGGCATACAAATCTAAATAATAAATAAATAAATAAAAATAAATGGAGAGAGAGAGAGAAAGAGACAGAGATAGATAGACATAGATAGATAGATAGATAGATAGATAGATAGATAGATAGATAGATAGATAGATAGAGAGATAGAGATAGAGATAGAGATATAGAGAGAAAGAGACAGAGATAGATAGATAGATAGATAGATAGATAGATAGAGATAGAGATAGAGATAGAGATAGATAGAGAGAGAGAGAGAGAGAGAGAAAGACAGAGACAGAGATAGATAGATAGATAGATAGATAGATAGAGATAGAGAGAGAGAGAGAGAGATAGATAGAGAGAGAAAGAGACAGAGACAGACAGACAGACAGACAGACAGACAGACAGACAGACAGATAGATAGAGATGAGCACTGCCCCCTAGAATCTGGAACAACTAGCACATATGTGCAAGGGGAAACTTTTATCTTTACCTTACTGGAGATCTCAGGTGCTGGAAATCCAAAATAAGAAAAAAAGGGGGGATTATTGTTAAGCTTGTTTAATGAAGACTTGTCAACCACTCTGATGATTAGAGTGACACATAAGTAATACCGTGTTCAAAAGAAAAACGGTGACATCATTGCCATAAGTTTATTTTTCTATCAGAAGGGGGTTTCCTTGGGTCTTTTTGTGGTATTTCACCGAACAATATCTAGTTCATGTAAATTATTCTCCCAAGGATTATCTGGAAACCTGTCTTAAAAAAACAGTCATAGACAACTTGTCAAGAAACCGACTAGCAATTCAGGGGCAAAAATATTCTCTTTGGAATCTGTCTTTGAAATTTTTTCCTGGATTATTCTCTTTCGCTCCAATCCCCATCCTCTACTTCACTCTCTATAGGAGTCTCTGATTTAAAACAGTTCATTTAGTGCAGTGTTTCCCAACCTTTTTTGAGCAGCGGCACATTATTCATATTTACAAAATCCTGGGGAACATTGAGCGGGGGGGCGGGTCTAAAAAAAGTTTGGACAAAAAAATCTCTCTCTTCCTCCCTTTTGCTTTATTTCTCTCTCTCTCTCCCTCTCCCTCTCTTCCTTCCTTCCTCTTTCTTTCCCTCTTTCTCCATCCCTGTTTCTCCCTTCCTTCATCTCTTTTTTGCTCTCTTTCTCTCTCCCTCCTTCCCTCCTCTTTCTCTCTCTTGCTTTCTCTCTCTCTCTCTCTTGCTGTCTTTCTCTTTCTCTCCCCCACTCTCTCCCTCTCTTTCTCTCTCTCTTTCTTGCTATTTCTCTCTTTCTTTCTCTCTCTTTTGCTTTCTCTCTCCCCCCTCCCTCTTTCTTTCTCTCTCTCCCTCTCTTGCTATCTCTTTCTCTCTCTTTCTCTCTCTCTCTCTCTTGCTATCTCTTTCTTTCTCTTTCTCTCCCCCCCTCTCTCCCTCTCTTTCTCTCTCTCCCCCTCTTGCTATCTCTCTCTTTCTCTCTCTCTTTCTCGTACACTGAGCTTCCTTCTTCGCGGCACACCTGACCATGTCTCGCGGCACACTAGTGTGCCACGGCACACTTGTTGGGAAACACTGATTTAGTGAATATGAATTTATGACGGTACTGAAAAAAGGGACTTTTGCAACCTTTTGACAAGCAAAATCCCCTTTTGTAACCTTTTGACTAGCAAAATTAATAGGGATGTTGGATTCACCTAACAATCCCATTACTAAGTTAACAGCTGTAGTGATTTGCTTAAGAATTGTGGCAGAAAGGGCATTAAATGGGGCAAAACCTCCGGGACCACCTTCTGCCGCACGAATCCCAGCGACCAGTTAGGTCCCACAGAGTTGGCCTTCGCCGGATCCCGTCAACTAAACAATGTCATTTGGCGGGACCCTGGGGAAGAGCCTTCTTTGTGGCGGCCCTGACCCTTTGGAACCAACTCCCCCCAGATATCAGAGTTGCCCCCACCCTCTTTGCCTTTCGTAAGCTCCTTAAAACCCACCTCTGTCATCAGGCATGGGGGAATTGAGACTCCCCCCCCCCCAGGCTTATAAAATTTATGCATGGTATGTTAGTATGTATGATTGGTTTCTAAATTGGGGTTTTAAATTAACTTAAATATTAAATTTGTTTATGTTGTATTATTATTGCTGTGAGCCGCCCCAAGTCTGCGGAGAGGGGCGGCATACCAATCTGATTAATAAATAATAAATAAATAAATTAAACCTACTTAACAACTTTCTCACTTAGCAGCAGAAATATTGGGCTCAATTGTGATTGTAAGTCGAGGACTGCCTGTGCTGTGTGAAAACACATTTGTGTCTCTGTGTGTGTTTGTGGAGCCTGGCAGAGAAGAATAGCGTTTCCTGCTCTTGAAATGAAAGCTCTAATTTCACCGAAGGGAAAAAAAAACAATATTGCATTGACACAGAATTCATTTCTGCTTATATTTATTTTAAAAACCACTTCCTTCAATGGAGTTATGACGCCTTCTCACTTGCCCTAAAACTTCCACAAGAAAGAAGAGAAAAACTAGTTGTTCTCCAGAATTGAGTTGCCTACAAAGAACTAAGATGACCTTATTCTGTCCTATTGACAGATGTAATTGGCAGTGTCAATCACCAAGTGATGAGGAGTTGAAGGAAGAGGAGGAGGGGGGAGGAGGAAGAGGAGGAGGGGAGGGGGAGGAGGAGGAAGAGGGAGGAGGAAGAGGGAGGAGGAGGAGGAAGAGGAGGAGGTGGGGAGGTGCTTTCTTACTTCCAATTTGCCGTAATAAGGTTTTCTTTGGAGAGGTCAGTGGCCGTTGGTCATCCTGGCCCCCAAACCTGAGTAACTGTCAACAAGAAGAGAACAAGGAGTCCATTGGGGTCGTGGTGGGAACAGCTAAATGAATGCCAGCAATTGATGTAGTGACAGCTGTCTCTTGCAGGAGACAAGAGGAGGGCAGAGGCAACGAAAGATATGGTGCCATGATGCAAACAATGTGTTGGTCCAGCAGAATGAAAGGGGGACAAAGATCAGTAAGTAGGATTGTTCACTGCTATTTACATACAGCTTGTATTTTGGAGTAGGTGGTCTCTCTGGTGAGGATTCAAATGCTATTCCAAAATTCATCATTTGGAAATCTCTATCTATCTATCTATCTATCTATCTATCTATCTATCTATCTATCTATCTATCTATCTATCTATCTATCTATCTATCTATCTATCTATCCCTCCCTCCCTCCCTCCTTCCCTCCCTCCCTCCATCTCTACTCTATGTCTATGTCTATGTCTATGTCTATGTCTATGTCTATGGCTATGGCTATGGCTATGGCTATGGCTATGGCTACAAAATTTTTCACTACCACACGATGGGACTAATGGGAGTGGCTTATTTTGTGGGTGTGACTTGACGGCTATTTGACCAGGTGGGAGTGGCTTGACAAACATGTGACAGGGGTGGCTTAAAGGTCATTTGACTGGCTTAAAGGTGGCCAACTCATATCAAGGGTTAGGGTTAGGGTGCCTGGCCTCTCCTTGCCTCAAAGAGATACAATTTCCCTGTCTATTTACTATTACGGAACATCCAAAATATACTATTTAATTCTATGTATATATGCCATATGTGTACATACATATTAAACACAGACACACAAAAATATACATTATCTACTATTTAAACTGCATGTGTATGTATATACACGCACGCACAGCTCTTCTAAAATTATACACATTCAACCTCATTTACTGCGATAGGAAAAACATACTTCTGATCGTGCAGAACGCAGCCGCGAGAACCATCGTGGGGCTTCCAAGATTCGCCCATGTTTCTTCAACACTCCGTGGCTTGCACTGGCTGCCGATCAGTTTCCGGTCACAATTCAAAGTGTTAGTTATGACCTTTAAAGCCCTACATGGCAATGGACCAGATTACCTCCGGAACCGCCTGCTACCGCACGAATCCCAGCGACCGACAAGGTCCCACAGAGTTGGAGTCCATCACTGGTTAGGCCTCTAAAATCAATACTCCCTATGCTGCTCCATCAGAAGTTGGGCTGCCCCACTTGGCTATCACAAAAGTTTACGCCGTTCTTAATAAATCAGATTTGTGTTGCTACATCTGCCTTTGTATAAAGGAAGGGATTACTAACGTTACGTGTGGCTGTAGCAAAGTGTTAAAATGATTCAGACAGATTTAACTTAATCCTCTCCTAAAATCAAGGCAACAAAAGGTGCCAGCAAATTCTCTATTTTTAAACAAACGTGGGTTTTTTTTTAAGACAAGATGAATCATGTTGATTAATTCACTTTCCCGAGCAATCCAATTTTACAAAACCCGAGTAGCATAGTGTGTGTGTGCACTAGTCTTTTTTTCTTTCTTGAAAACCATTTTTTTGCCAAGTTAACAAAGTCCAACTTGTCAGATTTAAATTGTGTATGAAAAGATTTCTTTCTTTCTTTACTTTCTTTCCCTTTGTTTAAAAAAGACAGATGTCACATTTCAGTTACTTGTGGCAGTTACTTTACCCGTTTCAGTAAGCACTTTTAGAAATTTATATATATATATATTTGCAAGAGATACTTTGGAATATATATGTGTATGTAGGTGTGTGTGTGTGTATTTGTATCTTTTTTTCTTTTATGTACACTGAGAGCATATGCAACAAGACAAATTCCTTGGGTGTCCAATCACACTTGGCCAATAAAGAATATATATATATATATATATATATATATATATATATATATATATATATATATATATATATATATATATATATATATATATGACGGTATTGGTATATTCGGGTTTCTTCCCGTGTAGGATTTGGAAATTTCTGGCGATGTTTCGATGAGGTCGCCATAAATTTCCAAATCCTACACGGGTAGAAACCCGAATATACCAAGACCGTCATACCTGTACCCGTGAAAATCTACGAAAACATATATGTATATATGTATGTATGTATGTATGTATGTATGTATGTATGTCACATGTTTTTTTGCTGAATTAGAAAATTAAGGGAGACTAGGATAGATCTATTTCGGCCTTATTTTGGCCTCATCAGCTAGCCATACCCTCACTGGGACTTGAACTTGCAACCTTGGCCTTGTAAGGCAGAGAATTATCCTCTAGGCTACAGTATCCAATCCCTTACGCTCTGCATCAGGGAAGGGTTACATATTTTTGTATCGAATCACCCTGGTGTATTGAAGGAACATCACAAGCTCCTTATTTGCCTCTCGGCCCAACCCAGGGCCTTTTCCAAGGCAGTTAATTTTATTGATAGCCAACAATTCTATCTATATGTGTCACATGGTTTTTTTTGCTGAATTTGAAAATTAAGGGAGACTAGGATAGATCTATTTTGGCCTTATTTTGGCCTCATCAGCTAGCCATACCCACTGGGACTTGAACTTGCAACCTTTGCCTTGTAAGGCAGAGAATTATCTTCTAGGCTACAGTATCCAATCCCTTCAGCTCTGCTAGCCGACAATTCTATCTGTATGTGTCACATTTTTTTTGCTGAATTTGAAAATTATTTTGGCCTCATCAGCTAGCCATACCCATATATATATATATATATGTATGTATGTATGTATGTATGTATGTACAGTATATATATATATATATATATATATATATATATATATATATGTGTGTGTGTGTGTGTGTGTGTGTGTGTGTGTATACACACACACACACACACACACATACATATACTGCTCAAAAAAAAATAAAGGGAACTCTTAAAGGACACAATATAACTCCAAGTAAATCAAATTTCTGTGAAATCAAACTGTCCACTTAGGAAGCAACACTGATTGACCATCAATTTCACATGTGGTCAGCACACTCAACTTTGTACAGAACAAAGCATTCAATGAGACTATTTCATTCATTCAGATCTAGGGTGTGTTCTTTGAGGGTTCCCTTTATTTTTTTTTAGCAGTGTGTGTATATGTTCGCAAAAGTGAGCACGCACGCATATGTTCGCAAAAGTGAGCATGCACTTTACTCATGTGTCAGCCTTCCGCGCATGTGCTCGGCCTGAAAAACATGCACAAATAGGATAGCATAGAGCCAGGGCAAGCGGGCGGGCTGATACATGATTCCCACTACGGGTTTGGTCTTCTACTGGTTCTAATGCTTCCTCAGTAGCCCCGGAAGCTTGGAAGCAATGCTAAATAGAGACAGCAACAGGATAGATTTTTTTGTTGTCTCCTGGTGCTGAGATGTGTAGCATTCTTATCTGATAAGAACATATGATTTATTAGGTAGTTGGAGCTGCAATTTTGTTTTAAATCTGGGATGGCAACGTTAACTGTTTTCCTTTTATGTTAGAGCTTTTGATTTGCTAATTACTTTTCGCTCCCTGGTTTTCAAAATTAACTTTTGTATAATTTGACGTTATATTTGTTTCATGTTCTGTGTTGTACTGATAATCCTCAACTTATCACTTAATGCAGTGGTTCTCAACCGAGGGGTCGGGACCCTTATGGGGGGGGGGGTTGAATGACCATTTCACAGGGGTCGCCTAAGACCATAGGAAAATATTTGTCTTTCCCATGGTGTTAGGAACTAAAGCTTATAATAATAATAATAATAATAATAATAATAATAATAATAATAAGTAGTAGTTCTTGGAAAAGATTGAAGGCAAAGTGGATAAGGAAAAGACCTGGTCATGGCTTACAAGTGGAACACTCAAAAAGGAGACAGAAGGACTAATACTGGTGGCACAAGAACAGGCCATTAGAACAAATGCTGTCAAAGCCAGAATTGAAAAATCAACAGACGATCCAAAGTGCAGACTCTGTAAAGAAACAGATGAAACAATCGATCACATACTCAGCTGCTGCAAAAAGATCGCACAGACTGACTACAAGCATAGACTCAATGCTGTGGCACAGATGATCCACTGGAACTTGTGCCGGAACTACCATTTACCAGTGGCAAAGAACTGGTGGGATCATAAGCCCGAAAAAGTGGTCAAAAATGAGCAAGCAAGACTACTGTGGGACTTCCGACTTCAGACTGACCGAATTCTGAAGCATAACACACCAGACATCCTGATTGTGGAGAAAAAGAAAGTATGGATCATCGACATCACAATCCCAGGGGACAGCAGAATTGAGGAGAAGCAGGTAGAGAAATTAGTGAAATACGAAGATCTAAAAATCGAGCTGCAACGATTCTGGCATAAGCCAGTGAAAGTGGTCCCAGTGGTACTTGGCACGCTGGGTGCAGTGCCAAAGGATCTCAGTGGACATTTGAAAACCATTGGAATTGACAAAATCGCCATCTGTCAATAGCAAAAGGCCGCTTTACTGGGATCTGCAAACATAATTCGTCGCTACATCACACAGTCCTAGGTGCTTGGGAAGCACCCGACTGGTGATGAAATACGAAATACAGCATAGTGATCTCGTTTGCTGTGATGTATTGATATAATAATAATAATAATAATAATAATAATAATAATAATAATAATAATAATTTATTAGATTTGTATGCCGCCCCTCTCCCTATATTCTATATTCCCATTGTCTATGAATTCTTATTTTGATTACCTCTATACTACTTATCTTGTTTTATTTTATTTTTCTTGTCCAACCAATCGTATTTTCTCCCAGATTGTGTAGATATCTGTTTCTTCCTTCTCCTTTATTCTCATGGTCAGCCTATTCATTTCTGCAGATTCCAATATCTTGTTTATGACTGTGTACATAGTTTTTAAAAGCATGGATGAAATAGTCTTTGAAATAAATTGGCAAAGAGCTTCTAGAATGGTAACCTTTTCTTAACCTCTGTTTTTTTTGCCTCAGTCAGTTTATGTCTACCCTCCTTGTTTTTGGCTATTGAGAGAGAGAGAGAGAGAGAGAGAGAGAGAGAGAGAGAGAGAGAGAGAGAGAGAATGTGTTAAAAACTTCTTGGGAAAGACACTTGCTCTAAGGCAAAAAAACAATATGTCGAGCACTCCAGTTCTATCCATGACGCTTCAAATTCCTTTTGCTGCTGACTGCATTTTCACCTTCAAATCTCAAAGGTCACCAAAAGGTAATGTTTTTATTAAAACATACCTGTTAAGTTGACCTGAAGCTGTAACCAAAACAAATCCCTTGAAAAGGCAGACACCTGAAATCTCTTGGTTTCTTCCAGAGAGAAAGAAGAAAGGTGGAGGAGAAAAAAAAAGAAGAAAAAAGAAAGGAAGGAAGAAAAAAGGAAGGATATGAAAAAGGAAATAATATGAAAAGAGGGAGGAAGGGAGAGAGGAAGGAAAAAAGAAAAAAGAAATGAAAAGAAATGAAAAGAAAAAAGAGGGAAGGAAAGTAAGAAAGAAGGAAGAAAGAAAAGTCAGGAGGGAGGGAGGAATGATAGAAGGAAAAGAAAAAGGAAGGAAGAAAAGGGAGGAAGGAAGGAAGGAAAATAGAGAAGGATGGAGGGAGGGATTGAAATAGGAAAGAAGAAAGGAAAAGAGGGAGGAAGGAAGGAAGAAAGGAAAGGAAGGAACTGAAAGAAATAAAGAGAAAGGGAGGAAGAAAGGAATAGTGGGTGATAGGAAAGAAAAAAGGTAGGAAGGAAGGAAGAAATGAAGGAAGGAAGGAAGGAGAAAGGGAAGGATAAAATAAAGGAGGGAGAGAAGAAGAAAGGAAGGGATCAAGGAAGGAAGGAAAGGAGGAAGGAAGTCCTTAAAAATCAAATTTATCAACTTGTAGGAATGTCTGATCCTAATCCCAGCAGCGCAAAAACGGGCGCTTCGCTGGCAACGGAAGTCCGGAGGTGGGGTTTCCCAGCGAGGGGAGCCTCAGCGAAATCTCAGCATCACAAAAACATGGAAGTCCAGAGGTGGGGTTTCCCATGGAGGGGAACCTCAGGGGAATCCCAGCAGTGCAAAATCAGGCGCTTCAGCTGGCAAAAGGGGTGAGTTTTGGGCTTGCACGCCTTAATCGCTTTTCCATTGATTCCTATAGGAAACATCGTTTCGTCTTACAAACTTTTCACCTTACAAACCTCGTCCCGGAACCAATTAAGTTCGTAAGACGAGGTATCACTGTATATGATTTTGTGAACTACAGTTAGATCAGATCGGAAGCAATGCAGTTGTAAATTGTCTAATCCCAGTCTAGTGGAATAAGGTATTTTGTTGCAAGTGAAGGAGCAAAGGACTCTTCTTGTGAAATATTTCTGGACTCTCTCGATTGTATTAATGTCGGATATGCAATGCGGGTTCTTATAGGGTTTTTTGAAATGAGCTGGGTTTGCTTTGAAGGAAGGACTGATATTATGCAGATGGGGGCATCATTTCCTTGATCAAAGTGAAGGAGGGGCCTCGAGAAATAAATTCATATCAAATTGGGGAGAACTTCAGGAGAACTTCTTGGTGCTCCATCCAACTGCCAATCAAACACTCCGGAAGATCAAAGAAAGTGTTAAAATGTGAGACAGATAGCTGAATTCTTCTTCTTTCTTGTTATCTCCGGGCAATATGTAGATAAATTAATTTCAGCCTTGTGTTAAGTACAACAATTCTTCAGTAAAGAGAATCGGATGGACAGATGGAGACATGAGATACCGTGGGCTCTTTGCTGCCATGACGCACGTAAGGACATTGGTCTCGATGAGGCACGTAATTAGAAACCAAAACTCATTTTCCTTTCCTTTATTTTTTTAAAAATTTTTACTGAAAATTGTACTCATATTTTCCAGATTGAAACAGATACCGTCTTTATCGGAAAGGAAGCAGACCTGAATTTAAGATAGCATCCCTGCAAAGTTAGTTTAGGCCGAAACTCCCAGCCCTACAAATAACATTTGCTCCCATTATTAGATAAAATGAATGTGATAGTTAAATTATGTGAATGGGACAGGAAGGGAGGGGAGGGAGGGAGAGGAGAAGGCTAATAGAGTTGTTGTAACCCCACAAGCTACCATTTATGCCAGAAGTCTTCAAACGTGGCAACTTTAAGACTTGTGGACTTCAACTCCCAGAATTCTCCAGCCAGCTGGACCCCTGGTTTATGCTGATTAATGTTTGATTATACAGTGGTACCTCTACCTATGAACGCCTATACTCACCAACTTTTCTAGATACGAACCAGGTGTTCAAGATTTTTTGGCCTCTTCTCACAGACCATTTTCCACTTACAAACCCCAGCCACCAAAACTGTAACTGCTCTTGGAGGAGAAAAGGAAGCATCTCCCCACTCTCAGAAAGGAAACAAGGCCGGAAAAGGCAGAGAGAAGCCTTCGTGGGGCTTCTCTAGGAATCTCCTGAGAGGAAACAGGGCCAGAAAAGGCAGTGAGAAACCTCTGTGGGGCCTCTCTAGGAATCTCCTGGAAGGAAACAGGGCCTCCACCCTCCCTGTGCTTTCCCCAATCGCACACATTATTTGCTTAAATTGATTTCTTCCTTCCTTCCTTCCTTCCTTCCTTTCTTTCTTTCCTTGTTCCTTTCTTCCATCCATCTTCCTTCCTTCCATCCCTTCTTTCTTTCTCTGTCTCTTTCTCTCTTTTCCTTCCTTCCTTTCTTTCCTTGTTCCTTTCTTCCATCCATCTTCCTTCCTTCCATCCCTTCTTTCTTTCTCTGTCTCTTTCTCTCTTTTCCTTCCTTCCTTCCTTCCTTTCTTTCCTTGTTCCTTTCTTCCATCCTTCCTTCCATACCTTCTTCCTTTCTCTGTATCTTTCTCTCTTTTCCTTCCTTCCTTCTATTCATCTCTATCTTCTTCCTTTCTTCCTTTCTTCCTTTCTTCCTTTCTTCCTTTCTTCCTTTCTTCCTTTCTTCCTTTCTTCCTTTCTTCCTTTCTTCCTTTCTTCCTTTCTTCCTTTCTTCCTTTCTTCCTTTCTTCCTTTCTTCCTTTCTTCCTTCCTTCCTTCCTTTCTTCCTTTCATCCTTCCTTCCTTCCTTTCTTTCTTCCATTCCTCCCTCCCCCCATCCCTCCCTCCTTCTTTCCTTCCTGATGTGCAGAATTGCACTGAAGGAAGCCGAGAGGAGTCACGTTAACATGGCGTCACATTTTCACCATCAGCGGCCATTTTATTCCTTCTGCTTGATTTGTTGCGGCGAGAAACCCTCAACGGGATGTCTTTAGAGCAGATAAAACTGCGGTTTTTAATCCCACTAACTGTGCTCCAGGTTCCAATTTTCCTTTTTTCTTTTTGACAACATCAGCTTAAACACACACACACAACACGCACACAGATGGATCTTTATCTTCCCTCTCTCCTTGCAAATAAAAAATAAAATAAAATAGGAGCACACACTATGCAGGCATCGATAACGCTCCGAAACAAAAAAAAACCCCTCCCGCGTATGTTAATCTACATTTATTTATTTTTTTGGAATTTTAAACTTGACAGGTGGAAACGAGTCAGAGAGAGGGTTTCCCCCTGTCCCCAGGGCGAGGAGGCTCCCAACTGGTTCGGCTGTTGGAGGAACAAAGGATGCAAATGTAACGATTAGAATCTGGAAGGCTGAGATAAAAAGGTTTGTCTGTAGAACAAGGGCCATTTGGATGGCATATGAGATAGGGCGATGTGTTGGCCTGAAACCGGGCTGTGGCTTTGTCTGGGAAATAATCTTGCTTTTTAAGTGAATTTAATGGGCTGTGAATAAATACGCAAATAGCTTTGGGATTCTGCTTCCCATTCACATCCAAGCCTCAAATAAAAAAAGGCTACTCCCATGCAGAAGGATATTGTTCTTGCTCGCCATCGCTAATATTACGGTCCGTCGCCCAGTTAGCCAGATGTTCAGAGAGGATTTGGGATTTTTTTTGCCCACCTCTTGTCTTTCCCAAGGACCTGGGATGGGCAGATGTAGGCGTCGGATGATGTCCGCAGTCTGCATTGGTTGCCGATCAGTTTCCGGTCACAATTAAAAATGTTGGTTATGACCTATAAAGCCCTTCATGGCACCGGACCAGATTATCTCAGGGACCACCTTCTGCTGCACGAATCCCAGTGACCAGTTAGGTCCCACAGAGTGGGCCTTCTCCGGGTCCTGTCAACTAAACAATGTTGTTTGGCGGGATGCAGGGGAAGAGCCTTCTCTGTGGCGGCCCTGGCCCTTTGGAACCAACTCCCCCCAGAGATTAGAATTGCCCCTACCCTCCTCGCCTTTTGTAATCTTCTTAAAACCCACCTCTGCCATCAGGCATGGGGGAACTGAGATATTCTTTCCCCCTAGCCCTTTACAATTTACGCATGGTATGTCTGTATGTATGTATGGTTTTTATAATAAGGGTTTTTTTTAGTTATTTTAGTATTGGATTGGATTGTTACATGCTGTTTTTATCATTGTTGTTAGCCGCCCCGAGTCTACGGAGAGGGGCGGCATACAAATCCAATAAATAAATAAATAGATAAATAGATAGATAGATAGATAGATAGATAGATAGATAGATCAATAGATCAATAGATCAATAGATCAATAGATCAATAGATCAATAGATCAATAGATCAATAGATCAATAGATCAATAGATCAATAGATCAATAGATCAATAGATCAATACATAGATCAATAGATAAATAAATAGATCAATAGATCAATAGATCAATAGATCAATAGATCAATGAATGAATGAATGAATGAATGAATGAATAAATAAATAAATGTCAGAGGGGTCTCGTCGCAGAATGTAAGTTGTTCTGAGTGAAGCTGCCAATTGCAATTGACTGATGGGGATTTGGTCAATGGCAACGGGGTTCAAGATATGCTCTCAGTGGCGGGATCAGGGATGGGCTCCTCTGGGTAAGGTCAGGTACGCAGAACCAGGAGAAAATTTTTGAATTTTTTTTTCTTTTTTTCCCTTCCAGGCTCTGGGTATGATTTTCCTATCGCAGTAAATGAGGTTGAATGTGTATAATTTTAGAAGAGCTTTGTGTGTTTGTGTACAGTTTAATGTTTCCAAATGTAAAATAATGCACTTGGGGAAAAGGAATCCTCAATCTGAGTATTGTATTGGCAGTTCTGTGCTGGCAAAAACTTCAGAAGAGAAGGATTTAGGGGTAGTCTTGTTCCTCTTCGTCTTCTTCCCTTCTCATTTTCGGATTTGTTGGGGTTTTTTTTTCTTTTTTACTTTTCCGAAGGGATTGTCCTCTTTGTGCTTGGCATAAGATCCTTGTCACACTTCAGTGGTTGTGCTGGTGACAACCAATGGTCTCCACACTCCCCCACCTCGTCCTGCCCTGCAGTCTCCCAGATAATCCCCTATCAAGAATTTGGCTTTCCAAAACAACCATCAATGCATCCATCAAATGCATCCCCGGGCTGGTGACAGTTCCACTGAGTCAGCATTTTGCCCAGATTTGACCCCTGGAGCTTCTCAAACAGATAATGGCCTTATCAGGGTATAAAATTTTTATTTTCTCCACCATAAAATAAAACAATATAAACACAACAACAATGCTTAAAATCAATCATATGTAAACTTTTCTTTTTTTATTACTCAGTCAATGGAGGCTCTTATCTCTCCTCATCTAAAAAATTCTGTTAATTTTATACAACATTGTCCATTCTTAAAAATCTAAATAAAAATTCCTCCTCTCCATCTTACTATAAAAAGTTACATTACATCAATGCAAAGAATATTAAAATCTCTTTTATCTAAATTTTAATATTGTATTATATAGCTAATAGAATGATTCACTCCATTCAAAGTGTTGGTAATGACCTTTAAAGCCCTTCATGGCATTGGACCAGAATACCTCCGGAACCGCCTTCTACCGCACGAATCCCAGCGGCCGATAAGGTCCCACAGAGTTGGCCTTCTCCGGGTCCCGTCGACCAAACAATGTCGTTTGGTGGGCCCCAGGGGAAGAGCCTTCTCTGTGGCGGCCCCGGCCCCCTGGAATCAACTGCCCCTGGAGATTAGAACGGCCCCCACCCTCCTTGTCTTTCGCAAGTTACTATATCGCCAGGCATGGGGGAATTAAGACATCTCCCCCAGGCTTTCTTATATTTTATGTTTGGTATGTATGTGTTGTATGCTTTTTAAATTGTTGGGTTTTTTTAATATAATTTTATTATTAGATTTGTTCCATTATTATACTGTTTTTATTATTGTTGTGAGCCGCCCCGAGTCTTTGGAGAGGGGCGGCATACAAATCTAATAAATTGAATTGAAATTGAATTGAAGTGGCATGGTGTTGGGTAAAATGGAATGGAAGAGAAGAGAAGAGAAGAGAAGGAGGGGACCTTGGAGGTCTACTAGTCCAGCCCCCTGCTCAACCAGGAGACTGACTGGACACATCTTATGATCAACAATTAAATGGAATAGCTTGCCTCCTAGAATTGCAGATGCTCTATTGATGGAGGGTTATAAAAGTGGAGTACATGACTTTTTGGCTAGGATCCTATATGTTCTTCTGACCTTATAATATAACCTCCGAGATCCTTTCCAGCCAATGATTCTATGCACTACGTTTTAAATAGATTAATCCAATATTTAACCACCACAGCGAAATTGTATCATGAGAACACATGATTCCGTAGGTCCATTGAGGGAGACATCTGTAATCATGAGCAAAGCTATTTATTTATTTTTATTTATTTATTTGTTTTGCCAAGTATGTATGGGTGGTATGCAAAGATATAATATTTATATACATGATACTAGTAAAAGAGAAACATTAGGAGAGGGGATGGAAGGCACACTGGTGCACTTATGCACACCCCTTACTGACCTCTTAGGAATCGGGAGAGGTCAAGAGTGGACAGTCTAAGGGTAAAGTTTTGGGGGTTAGGTGATGATACTACAGAGTCAGGTAGTGAGTTCCATGCATCAACTACTCGGTTACTAAAGTCGTATTTCCTGCAGTCGATTTCAGACCGGTTTACTTTAAGTTTGTATCTGTTGCAGATGATTTTATGGGCTGTGCTTACTGTAGGTCGTGTTTAAGGTGACGTAGTTCTAAGCTTTCTAAACCTAGGATTGTAAGTCTAGTTGCATGGGGTATTCTGTTGCGAGGAGAGGAGTTGGGCGGGTACAAGGGCACTAGAGTGCCTTCTGTGCCCTGTCCTATTGCTCTCCTATATCTCCTATACCTTTCTTCTATTCCTATATCTCTTCTTCTATTCTTTCATGGATATGTTCTATTCCTATACCTTCTTTTCTATTATTTCTTAGATATATTTTACTATGAGTATCTTCTCTATAACCTTCACCATGTATTTTACTATGTGTATATAGATATATACCCACTAAAACCCTCATTGTGTATTGGGCAAAATAAATAAATTAAAAAAAATAAATAAGTCCAAATAAATACATTGAATAAACAAATGGAACATTTCCTGTTTGACTTTGAGGGATGCTTCCCCCAAAGCTCCTCCATTGCAAGGCCTTGATTTGAAAGTCTTCCACCGGCTGCGAAGCTGCCTCTCCGACTAAATAACTTTCCACTGAGTGCCCACGCGAGTTGTCGTGTCAGGAAATCACTGCAAACTCAAAGTGTCAGAGCAACTGCTTTGTTCCAAGGAAGTAAGTAATCTTGTAGGTTTGGCTCCCCCACCACCCTATTTCCTGGTTCCTGTAGTTTTGGCGTTGGATGCCTTTACCTATTTTGCTGGAAACCGCGGGGGGGGGGGGGGGGACGGTGTCAGGTCGAAAAATTGGCTGCTGTAATAGCTAATTACCATTCTCTTATTCGAGGTTGTGGCACGAGACATAAATCAGACAGCTGCTGCTTTGGCTGGTGCCCCTTTGGTTGTCGGTGAGCAAGGTTCTGATCAAAGTCGCCATCCTGATGGCCGGGGGTCAAAAAAACCCTGTGGCTGGGTTTAATGGCCGGTCCTTGCTGGAGCTAAAAGGAAGTTTGTAGTCAAAGGCCATTAGCCCGAAGGTTTGTTCGACCATTGGAACAAAAAAAAAGAGGAAATGTGTTTATTAAGCAGCTGAAAGGAATGGAAGGAGGGGAGGGAGATTTTATTTTATTCTATCTACCTATCTATTATCTATCTATCTATCTATCTATCTATCTATCTATCTGTCTGTCTGTCTGTCTATCTATCTATCTATCTATCTATCTATCTATCATCTATCTATCTATCTATCTATCATCTATCTATCTATCATCTGTCTGTCTGTCTGTCTGTCTATCATCTATCTATCTATCTATCTATCTATCTATCTATCTATCTATCTATCATCTATCTATCTATCTATCATCTATCTATCTATCATCTATCTATCTATCATCATCTATCTATCTATCTATCTATCTTTCATCTATCTATCTATCTATCTATCTATCTATCTATCTATCTATCTATCTATCTATCTATCTATCTATCTATCTATCTATCTATCTATCTATCTACCTACCTACCTACCTACCTTTCTATCTATCTATCTATCTATCTATCTATCTATCTATCTATCATCTATCTATCTATCTACCTACCTATCTATCAGGTGCTTTGGAGAATAGCTTGACTCCCTCTTCTTTTTTGCAACCCCTGAGATATTGGAAGACTGCTATTGTGCCTCTCCTATTCCTTCTTTTCATTAATTACCAAACTTGGGGACCAGCAAGAAGGATAATCACAGCAGCAACGTATCTTCCTGAAGGGCTAGTTGGAGCCGTCGGGCTGAAACCTGACCCACGCTGAGTTCCATATATGGGGGGAGACAATAAGACCCCTTACCCCTCTCTTTGTTAGCGAAGATTAGGTCAGGACCTGCTTGGCACCATCAACATTCTTTGCTTCTCTGCCTTGAACTCTGAAAAAGACAAAAAAAAATATATACCCAAACAAAACCCCCAGGTACGGTGAGCCAACGAGCCCACGCACCTTCCCATTTTGGTCTAAAATTTCACTTAATGCAATGGTGGCGCCAGGCCTCTGCGTAACCCTGGTATCGCTAAGCATGTGTTTATGCGATGTGCAGGCATGCCCTGGCAATCCGGCCCATTCTTTGCTAAAAGCTTTAGACACTCCAGGTTCACTCATCCAAAACCCTTTATGGTCTCAGATATCTCCCACCGACTTTCTCTGAAAGTGGCTTGAAGCAGAAAACCAGGGGGACAGAAAAAAGGGCTGGACAAGCCGAGATTGAAAATGTCCACCATTTGGGTCCTGCACTGTGTTGGTGCTGCTGCCCGAGTAGAGAGTCTGTTTGAATGGACCCACTGCACATGAGACACGATAGCATTCTTCCACTAACCCAGGGGCTGCCACAAAGAAGAAAGAGTCCAAGCTATTCTCCAAAGCACCTGAGGATAGAATAAGAAGCAATGGGTGGAAACTAAACAAGGAGAGAATCTCACACTACTCACAAGAGCCTACAAAAATTTTGCCAGACCCATCCTTGAATACAGCTCATCTGCTGGAACCCATACCACATCTTGGACATCAACACCCTTGAAAACATCCAAAGATATTTCACCAGAAGAGCCCTTCACTCCTCCACTCGAAACAGAATATCCTACGAAAATAGACTAACAATCCTGGGTCTAGAAAGCTTAGAACTACGGCGCCTAAAACACAATTTAAGTATTGCCCACAAGATCATATGCTGCAACGTCCTACCGGTCAATGACCACTTCAGCTTCAACCGCAACAACACAAGAGCACGCAACAGATTCAAACTTAATATTAACCGCTCCAAACTTGACTGTAAAAAATATGACTTTAACAATCAAGTTGTCGAAGCGTGGAACTTATTACCGGACTCAATAATGTCAACCCCTAACCCCCAACATTTCTCCCTTAGACTCTCCACGATTGACCTCTCCAGGTTTCTAAGAGGTCAGTAAGGGGCGTACATAAGTGCACTAGTGTGCCTTTCGTCCCCTGTCCAATTGTCTTTCCTTTATCTCATATATCATATATATTTTCTTCATTTCATATATCTTCTCCTCTGTTTTTACATATTATCTTTATATATATTACTTCATGTCTATTCTCTTCCATATGTATTGTGTATTGGACAAATGAATAAATAAAAAAAATAAAAAAAATAAAAAGAAGTAAGTGTTAATTCCACTTTATAAGGCCTTGGTAAGGCCACACTTGGAACACTGCATTCAGTTTTGGTCACCACGATGTAAAAAGGATATTGAGACTCTAGAAAGAGTCCAGAGAAGAGCGACAAAGATGATTGGGAACTGGAGGCTAAAATATATGAGGAACAGTTGCAGGAACTGGGCATGGCTAGTTTAATGAAAAGAAGGACCAGGGGAGACATGAAAGCAGTCTTCCAATATCTCAGGGGTTGCCACAAAGAAGAAGGAGTCAACCTATTCTCCAAAGCACCTGAGGGTAGAACAAGAAGCAATGGGTGGAAACTAAACAAGGAGAGAAACAACAATACTCTGGACATTTTTAAGAGGAAATTGGACTGCCATTTGGCTTTGGATGCTATAGGGTTCCTGCTTAGGCAAGGGGTTGGACTTGATGACCCGCATGGTCCCTTCCAACTCTAACAATAAATAAATAGATAACTAACTAACTAACTAACTAACTAACTAACTAACTAACTAACTAACTAACTAACTAACTAACTAAATAAATAAATAAATAAACAAATAAACAAATAAACAAACAAACAAACAAACAAACAAACAAACAAACAAACAAACAAACAAACAAACAAGAGAATCCGCAAGGATTTGGACGGCTTTGAAATTTAAATAATAAATAAGCTTAGAACTAAGGAGAAACTTCCTGACAGAACTATGGAACAGCTTGCCTCCAGAAGTTGTGAATGCTCAAACGCTGGAAGTTTTAAAGAATATGTTGCGTAACCATCTGTCTGAAGTAGTGTAGGGCTTCCTGCCTAAGCAGGGGGTCGGATTAGAGGACCTCCAAGGTCCCTTCCAACTCTGTTATTGTTGTTGTTGTGATGATGATGATGTGAAGCTCTCACCGTATTCCTGCAGAACACAGAATAACAGTGTTGGGAGGGAACGTGGAGGTCTTCTAGTCCAGTATTTTCCAAACTTGGCAACTTGAAGATATTTGGACTTCAACTCCCAGAATTCCCCAGCCAGTGAATCCTGGCTGGGGAATTCTGGGAGTTGAAGTCCAGATATCTCCAAGTTGCCAAGGTTGCCAACCCCATTGCCCAAGCAGGAGACTCTACAGATAAACGGATGAACGGAGTTGACTCAAATGATTCTATTCCATATTTTTTTTTTAATATTAGATTTGTTGCATTGTATACAGTTGTTGTTACTATTGTGAGCCGCCCCGAGTCTACGGAGAGGGGCGACATACAAGTCAAATAAAATAAAATAAAATAAAATAAAATAAAATAAAATAAAATAAAATAAAATAAAATAAAATAAAATAAAATAAAATAAAATAAAATAAAATAAAATAAAATAAAATAAAATAAAATAAAATAAAATAAAATAAAATAAAATAAAATAAAATAAAATAAAATAAAATAAAATAAAATAAAATAAAATAAAATAAAATAAAATAAAATAAAATAAAATAAAATAAAATAAAATAAAATAAAATAAAATAAAATAAAATAAAATAAAATAAAATAAAATAAAATAAAATAAAATAAAATAAAATAAAATAAAATAAAATAAAATAAAATAAAATAAAATAAAATAAAATAAAATAAAATAAAATAAAATAAAATAAAATAAAATAAAATAAAATAAAATAAAATAAAATAAAATAAAATAAAATAAAATAAAATAAAATAAAATAAAATAAAATAAAATAAAATAAAATAAAATAAAATAAAATAAAATAAAATAAAATAAAATAAAATAAAATAAAATAAAATAAAATAAAATAAAATAAAATAAAATAAAATAAAATAATAAAATCCTGTAATGAAGCTCCCATAATTTCTGTTCCATAGGTTGATTGCTCTCACTATCAAAAAAATAAAACACCCAAACACTTGAACGAGATGTCTACAATACAAAAATTAAGGGGAAAAAATCCAGATGGGTCACATCAGGTTAAGCAGTTATAAATAGCTCATATCTCCGAAGGAAATTAAAAATGATTTTTTTTCTTCTTCAAATGACTCGCCTTTCTCATACCTAACCCTTCACGTTTTAGTGGCATTTAGCTTAAAGCCAAGAATGTCAATAAAAATGAACAAAGTTGATTCTCCGTTTTACACACAAACCCTTCAAGAAGGAATTAGGTTCTTTTCTTTTTTAAAAAAAACAAGCTAAGAGCATAACAAGCTAGGCTAAATTTAGCAGGAGGGTAAATGGGGACTAAAAATAAACTCTTTTATATGCATCACCTTGTGTGTTTGAGATATGAACTGAGATAGGCATACCAAAAACCCCACTCTTTTTCAGGTGCAAATATTCCAATATTTTTAGAGGTTTTAATATTAATTGTATGTTTTAATTTTGGTTGTGAGCCACCTGGAGCCACCAAGGGAGATGGACGGCATCCAAATTGAACAAACAAATAAATAATAGGGTTGTAAGAAAAATGCAACAATCTACCACTTTAATGGTGGAATATAATTCCACCAACTTACATTCTTCTCTTAACAAACATCCTGGTGCACCAGTTGCGGCCCTATTTGGACAGGGAGTCATTGCTCACAGTCGCTCATGCCCTTATCACCTCGAGGTTTGACTACTTCAACGCTCTCTACATGGGGCTACCTTTGAAAAGTGTTTGGAAACTTCAGATCGTGCAGAATGCGGCCGCGTGAGCTATCATGTGGCTTCCTAGATTCGCCCACGTTTCTACAACACTCCGTGGCCTGCACTGGCTGCCGATCAGTTTCCGGTCACAATTCAAAGTGTTGGTCATGACCTTTAAAGCCCTACATGGCATTGGACCAGAATGACTCTGGAACTGCCTTCTACCGCATGAATCCCAGTGGCCTATAAGGTCCCACAGAGTTGGCCTTCTCCGGGTCCCATCGACTAAACAATGTCATCTGGCAGGCCCCAGGGGAAGAGCCTTGTCTGTGGTGGCCCCGGCCCTCTGGAATCAACTCCCCCCTGGAGATCAGAATGGCCCCCACCCTCCTTGTCTTTCGCAAATTACTCAAGACCCACCTATATCGCCAGGCATGGGGGAACTGAGACACCTCCACCAGGCTCTTATATTTTATGATTGGTATGTATGTGTTGTATGTTTTTTTTAAACTATTGGGGTTTTATATATATATATGTCACATGTTTTTTTGCTGAATTTGAAAATTAAGGGAGACTAGGATAGATCTATTTCAGCCTTATTTTGGCCTCATCAGCTAGCCATACCCATTGGGACTTGAACCTGCAACCTTTGCTTTGTAAGGCAGAGAATTATCCTCTAGGCTACAGTATCCAATCCCTTCAGCTCTGCATCAGGGAAGGGTTACATATTTTTGTGTCGAATCACCCTGGTGTATTGTATTGTATATATATATCTTTTAATATTAGATTTGTTTTATTATTATGGTTTTTTACTATTGTTGTGAGCCGCCCCGAGTCTTCGGAGAGGGGTGGCATACAAATCTAATAAATAATAATAATAATAATAATAATAATAATAATAATAATAATAATACAGAAGAATTACGTATAGATAGTTCCTTGCTTAAGAACAGTTTATTTAGTGACCTAGGATGGTTTTTCCACACTTAATGACCTTTGTAGCAGCCCCGATGTTCATGGTAATGGGTTCATATTTATGACCAGTGTTCTCTCTAAATTTTTTTTGGGGTGGGTGGAAAAGTATAGTGTCTGAGCGGCAGTCCCTTCGGGACTGGGCGACACAGAAATAATAATAAAATTTCCCTCTCGGCTTCTGGGCAGGTTTGGAAAACTCTGAGTTGATGATGATTTTTAAGTGAGCGATTGCTCACCTGCTCAGCTTAGAGGGAACTATGTTTATGACCATTGAAAACTCACTTAACCAATGTCTCAATCACAGAAATTTTGGGGCTCAATTATGGCCGAGGACAACCTGCAGGCTGCCTTGAATTTATTTATTTATTTGTTTGTTTGTTTTGTCAAGTATGTATTGGGGTTATGCAAAGATATAGTAATATTTGGGTGAACAGTGCAGTCAGGCGGTAGGGAAAGCAAGTAGGATGCTTGGCTGCATAGCTAGAGGTATAACAAGCAGGAAGAGGGAGATTATGATCCCACTATATAGAATGCTGGTGAGACCACATTTGGAATACTGTGTTCAGTTCTGGAGACCTCACCTACAAAAAGAGATTGACAAAATTGAATGGGTCCAAAGACGGGCTACAAGAATGGTGGAAGGTCTTAAGCATAAAACGTATCAGGAAAGACTTCATGAACTCAATCTGTATAGTCTGGAGGACAGAAGGAAAAGGGGGGACATGATCGAAACATTTAAATATATTAAAGGGTTAAATAAGGTCCAGGAGGAAGTGTTTTTAATAGGAAAGTGAACACAAGAACAAGGGGACACAATCTGAAGTTAGTTGGGGGAAAGATCAAAAGCAACATGAGAAAATATTATTTTACTGAAAGAGTAGTAGATCCTTGGAACAAACTTCCAGCAGATGTGGTAGATAAATCCACAGTAACTGAATTTAAACATGCCTGGGATAAACATATATCCATCCTAAGATAAAATACAGAAAATAGTATAAGGGCAGACTAGATGGACCATGAGGTCTTTTTCTGCCGTCAGTCTTCTATGTTTCTAATATTTATGTACATGATACCAGTAAAAGAGAAACATTAAGACAGGGGACAGAAGGCACTCTGGTGCACTTATGCACGCCCCTTACTAACCTCTTTGGATGTCAGAATTGTATAAAAGAAAGAATGTATACAATTAAAATTAATTTATACAATTAAATTAAATAGAATTGTATAAAAGAAAGGTGAAATAAGCATTTAATAATAAATAAATAAAACTTTCAGTTCCTGATAGTTTGTTCAGAAAAGAATGTAACTGGGTGGAATTATATTCTACCAGTTCATGGTTCCAAAGTGGTAGTTTGCTGTGCTTTGATACAGTAATCTCTCGCTACTTTGCGGTTTATCTTTCGCGGATTCGCTACTTCATGGGTTTGCAAAGGGGGCTTAAATCCATTAAATCCATTTTAAATCCATAGAAAATTCATAAAATTCTTCTACAGTACTACTGTACTCTATTAAAGAAACTGGTAGGATATCACATGTAGTTCCAGCTGAGAAGCATTATAGAATGACTGTTTAATGCAAAGGGTGGGTTTTTAAGGTCCAAATACAGTGGCACCTCATCTTACAAACCCTCGTCATACAAACTTTTTGAGATACAAACCCGGGGTTTAAGATTTTTTTGCCTCTTCTTCCAAACTATTTTCACCTTACAAACCCAAGCTGCCGCCACTGGGAAGCCCTGCCTCTGGACTTCTGTCACCAGTGAAGCACCCGTTTTTGCGCTGTTGGGATTCCCCTGAGGCTCCCCTCCATGGGAAACACCACGTACGGACTTCCGTGTTTTTGCGATGCTGCAGGGGAATCCCAGCAGCTTAAAAACGGGCGCTTCACTGGCAATGGAAGTCCAGAGGTGGGGTTTCCCAGCGAGGGGAGCCTCAGCGAAATCGCAGCATCGCAAAAGCATGGACGTCAGGAGGTGGGGTTTCGAGGACTTCCGTGTTTTTGCAATGCTGCAATTTCATTGAGGCTCCCCTCGCTGGGAAACCCCACCTCCGGACTTCCATTGCCAGCGAAGCGCCCATTTTTGCACTGCTGGGATTTCCCTGCTGGGATTTCCCTGCAGCATCACAAAAACATGGAAGTCCGGAGGTGAGGTTTCCCATGGAGGGGAGCTTCAGGGGAATCCCAGCAGCACAAAAATGGGTGCTTCGTCTGGCAAAAGGGGTGAGTTTTGGGTTTGCACGCATTAATCGCTTTTCCATTGATTCCTATGGGAAACATTGTTTCGTCTTACAAACTTTTCACCTTACAAACCTCGTCCTGGAACCAATTAAGTCCATAAGACGAGGTATCACTGTACTTGTTAAATACAGTATATCTAAATATATCTTTCCTCTGCTTCACGGAAATTCATTTTTCACGGGTGGTCTTGGAATGCATCCCTTGTGAAAAATGAGGGATCACTGTAATCCCATCTGAACCAGTTAGGTAGGTTGGGCTGAGAAAGAGGGTTTGGTCAAAAGTTGTCTAGTCCAGGGGTCTCCAACCTTGGCCCCTTTAAGACTTGTGGACTTTAACTTCCCAGAATTCCAAAACTTTACCCTTAGATTGTCCATTGTTGACCTCACCTGATTCCTAAGAGGTCAGTAAGGGGCGTGTATACCAGCGTGCCTACCGTCCCCTGACCTAATGGATCTCTCTTTTTTATTTATTTATTTATGTATTTATGTATTTATGTATGTATGTATGTATGTATGTATGTATGTATGTATGTATGTAAGTAAGTATGTATGTATGTATGTATGTATTTATTTATGTATGTATGTATGTATGTATGTATGTATGTATGTATGTATTTATTTATTTATTTATTTGTTTAATTATTTGTTTGTTTATTTATTTATTTGATTTGTATGCCGCCCCTCTCCGCAGACTCGGGGCGGCTAACAGCAATGATAAAAACAGCATGTAACAATCCAATTAATAAAACAACTAAAAACCCTTATTATAAAACCAAACATACACACAAACATACCATGCATAACTTGTAATGGCCTAGGGGGGAGGAATATCTTAACTGTCCCATGCCTGGCGGCATAAATGAGTCTTGAGTAGTTTACGAAAGACAGGGAGGGTGGGGGTAGTTCTAATCTCCGGGGGGAGTTGGTTCCAGAGGACCGGGGCCGCCACAGAGAAGGCTCTTCCCCTGGGGCCCGCCAAATGACATTGTTTAGTCGATGGGACCTGGAGAAGGCCAACTCTGTGGGACCTTATCGGTTGCTGGGATTCATGCAGTAGCAGGCGGTTCCGGAGGTAATCTGGTCCAATGCCATGTAGGGCTTTAAAGGTCATGACCAACACTTTGAATTGTGACCGGAAAGTGATCGGCAGCCAATGCAAGCCACGGAGTGTTGAAGAAACGTGGGTGAATCTTGGAAGCCCCACGACGGCTCTCGCGGCTGTGTTCTGCACGATCTGAAGTTTCCTTTTCCCCAAGTGCATTATTTTACATTTGGAAACATTAAACTGCAGTTTCCATTGCCTTGACCACCTATCTATTAAAGCCAAATCATCTACCATATTACAGACGCCTCCAGGAATATCAACCCTATTGCAAGTAATTCTTCCACGGGCTTTCAATCCGACACTGTGTATTTCAACATCTGTAGTGGTTCTGGATGCCAGCGCAGCCATCCTCATGATCAAAAAAACAACCCCAAGTGGATTGTCAACTTGATTACTGACATTTTGTGGCAGAAACCTAGTTTTGCATAGCTGTACAAAAAAAAACAGCAGATGCTGCTCACCCAGCAATGTATGGAGGCATTTCCAGCGCCTCCTTGCAGTGATGGATGGTTCTGGAGAGATAAAGCCGATCATTAATTAAGCATGGAAATTGATGTTCGCCAGAGATGGCATTGAGGAGGCTTCTGGACCGGTTTTTTTTTTCTTCCTTGCCACCTTTCCCCTCCAAACTTGTTATCAACGCCGTGCAGGGGATTATAGCAATAGGTGTCATTAAATCATCAGAGATTTATTCCCTTTCATCTTTCTTGATTATTCATTTGCATAAGTGCAGGAAAACAAGAAAGGCCTCGGATGGTGATTGGGGGGGTGGGGGAGAGAAGTAGGAGAGGGAGGGAGGAGAAAGCCCATGATGTCATTGCTGCGGCTCTGCAAAAGTTTCGGTCGTGCAACAAGGGAAGAAGCAATTCGATGTTTGTTCTTTAGAAGGGTGATATGAACTTTGCTGCCATGTTGAAGAAGTTTCGTCACGGGTACTGAACAACAAGGTCCTCCTTATTCTCCCCCACCGCAGCTATTGAACAATCCATTACAAGATTTAAATCCCACAAGCCAGCATAGACCATCTCTCTCTGTCCTTCTCCTTTGCTTCCTCTCCTCTCTCCCTCAGTATTTACCTTTCCTTCCTTCCTTCCATTCTTCCTTCCTTCCTTCCATTCTTCCTTCCTTCCTTCCATTCTTCCTTCCTTCCTTCCATTCTTCCTTCCTTCCTTCCATTCTTCCTTCCTTCCTTCCATTCTTCCTTCCTTCCTTCCATTCTTCCTTCCTTCCTTCCATTCTTCCTTCCTTCCTTCCATTCTTCCTTCCTTCCATTCTTCCTTCCTTCCTTCCATTCTTCCTTCCTTCCATTCTTCCTTCCTTCCTTCCATTCTTCCTTCCTTCCATTCTTCCTTCCTTCCTTCCATTCTTCCTTCCTTCCTTCCTTTCTTCCATTCTTCCTTCCTTCCTTCCATTCTTCCTTCCTTCCATTCTTCCTTCCTTCCATTCTTCCTTCCTTCCTTCCATTCTTCCTTCCTTCCATTCTTCCTTCCTTCCTTCCATTCTTCCTTCCTTCCATTCTTCCTTCCTTCCTTCCTTCCTTCCATTCTTCCTTCCTTCCATTCTTCCTTCCTTCCATTCTTCCTTCCTTCCTTCCATTCTTCCTTCCTTCCATTCTTCCTTCCTTCCTTCCTTCCTTCCATTCTTCCTTCCTTCCTTCCATTCTTCCTTCCTTCCATTCTTCCTTCCTTCCTTCCTTCCATTCTTCCTTCCTTCCTTCCTTCCTTCCTTCCATTCTTCCTTCCTTCCTTCCTTCCATTCTTCCTTCCTCCCTCCCTTCCTTCCTCTCTATCCCTCCCTCTCCCCCTTCTCTCTCTCTCTCTCTGTCTTTCTTTCTTTCTCTCTCTCTCTCTCTCTCCAGCACAAACACACACACACACACTAAACTGAATTTTCTCATGTTGAATTCAATTCATCCTCTATTTCCTATTGATCCTTACTTTCCATATAAACACACAAAACCTCTTGGTTTCAATAGAATGTTGCCACTGGGGTGGTAGCTTCGTGTTTACCAACCAAGTGCTAATATATTTTCCTCATTAAAATTTAACTCTGTAAAAAACAGACAGCTTTCATTTTGCTGGACTTTATTGGCAATTTCTCCTGTCTGTGTATCTGTGTGCGTGCATGCCTATACACACACGCACACTCACTCCTCCCCCCACCTTAAATATATATCTATAAAAGTGACAAGGCTTATCAGAAGAATAGAAGCCGCGATGGAGGAAGAGATAGCAGCAGGGAATGAATTAAAAACAAAACAAAAGGAGAAGAAGAAAAAGAGGAAGGAAGGAAGAAAACCATTACTCAGTTGAAATAATAAGTTGAAGAAATGGAGAGAGGGTACAGGAAATCATATATTACCCGTGGGATATATTACTATCCCATGGGTAATATATATATATATATTCTTTCATATACCCCCAGTAGGATATTAATATCCTACTGATATATATTAATAACTGTGCAGGGTTAAAAAAAACATCCACACTATAAAAATTTCTGTGCGTAAATTTTTTTTGATATAATCCCAGGGCAAACCTGGTTTCTGTACTCCACCTTATTTTAATCCGATGTGAAAGGAGACGTTTGATCCAGATGAAGGGGTTTGCAAAGCAAAAGTGTTAGAGAGTGGATCACTGGAGGCTTTTAAGAAGAAATTGGACAATCGTTTGCCTGACATTGTATAGGGTTCCTCCAAAGTTTCCTCCAACTCTGTTATTTGGTGAGCGACTATGCATGGCACGCACAATGTTTCCACATGAATCTTTTGGCCCTCGGCACCAAAACGGTTTGCCATCACTGCCCCAATCCTTCTTTTAATTAAATATAGAAACATAGAAGATTGACAGCAGAAAAAGGCCTCATGATCCATCTAAAGTCTGCCCTTATACTATTTCCTGTATTTTATCTTAGGATGGATCTATGTTTATCCCAAGCATGTTTCAATTCAGTTCCTGTGGATTTAGCAATCATGTCTGCTGGAAGTTTGTTCCAAGGATCTACTACTCTTTCAGTAAAATAATATTTTCTCATGTTGCTTTTGATCTTTCCCCCAACTAACCTCAGATTGTTTCCCCTTGTCCTTGTGTTTACTTTCCTATTAAAAACTCTTCCCTCCTGAACCTTATTTAACCCTTTAACATATTTAAATGTTTCTATCATATTCCCCCTTTTCCTTCTGTCATCCACACTAGACAGATTGAGTTCATGAAATCTTTCCTGATAAGCTTTATGCTTAAGACCTTCCACCATTCTTGTAGCCCGTCTTTGGACCCGTTCAATTTTGTCAATATCTTTTTGTAGGTGAGGTCTCCACAACTGGACACATTATTCCAAATGTGGTCTCACCAGTGCTCTATACAGCGGGATCACAATCTCCCTCTTCCTGCTTGTTATACCTCTAGCTATGCAGCCAAGCATTCTACTTGCTTTCCCTACCACTTGACCGCACTGTTCATCCATTTTGAGACTGTCAGAAATCACTACCCCTAAATCCTTCTCTTCTGAAGTTCTTGCCAACACAGAACTGCCAATACAATACTCAGATTGAAGATTCCTTTCCCCCAAGTGCATTATTTTACATTTGGAAACATTAAACTGTGGTTTCCATTGCTTTGACCATTTATCTAGTAAAGCTAAATCATTTGCCATATTACAGATGCCTCCAGGAATATCAACCCTATTACACACTTTAGAGTCCTCGGCAAATAGGCAAACCTTCCCTACCAAACCTTCCCCTATGTCACTCACAAACATATTAAAAAGAATAGGACCCAGAACAGACCCTTGTGGCACACCGCTTGTAACCAGGCTCTGCTCAGAATACTCGCCATTAACAACAATTCTCTGATGTCGACGCTTCAGCCAGCTGCAAATCCACCGAACTATCCCGGGATTAAACTAAACCGAATCGGGAGTTTGGGAAATCTGGAACCCCAAATTCGGAGGTAAAAAAAGGAGAGATAGAGAGAGAAAGAAAACCGTCTCAGCCTGAAAGAAGAAAATTGAGCTCCGTTTCAAAGAGAGAGGATGGGGAGGGAGTAAAAGAAAAAAATTATAGCCATTAGCAATCTCCCGAGTTCCCAAAGTCGGTTCATATATCAAGCTGACAATAACCCCCAACCACGGATAAACTCTGTATTGACTTAGGCCTCTGTTTCCTTTCACGTTGTTGGGAGTGCTGGGCCGAGAATGTGCAGTGTGAATAACACGGTGGTTCACCTGTAAACGATTGGGATTGAAAGAGGCGACTGTTTACCCGTCAATCATTTTGGAAGGAGCCTTTTGTACCTGGAGCCTCACTGTCCCAGGACAGGAGGTTTGCACCAGGGGGGGAGCCAGGGGAGGAGGGTTGGGGAGGGTGCAAACCCGGCAACTGACAATGCAGGGCCTGTCAATCCATTCTCTCTAATGATTATGTACTGGGTCAAAGTATGCTGGCACTATAGAGGATAATTACAGCTGTTGTGACTCAGGTAAGAAGAGGAGGAGGAGGAGGAGGAAGAGGTCACAGACAGGGAAATGTTGCCAACTGTTCCTATTGGGGGGGAAACGGCCCCCAAATGGGATGCAGGGGGCAGAAACCACATTCGTATAAGGGGGGTGCAAAGCGGTTGGTTAGGGAGAGCAAAGCAGAGTGGTTGGGGGGGGGATTGTTTGCTTGGAATTATGGACTTGCGCTGCTTCCTGTCTCGATCTACATTGCTCCTGGCAAAACAACAACAACAAAAAGAAAAACAAGGGAGCTTCTTTCAGTGAGAGTTGGAGGGTTCTGCGAAGGATCTTAGCTCTCCTGGACTGAGGGCTCCGGTGTTGCTCCTGGGATCTGTTGGAGCCACTCTGCCAGCTTAGGAGTCGCAGTGCTTCTGTGTTAACTTTGGTCTCTGCCTGCCTGTCTGTCTCTCTCTCTCTCACACACATATGCTCCCTCAATTTATCTCTTATCTATCTATCTATCTATCTATCTATCTATCTATCTATCTATCTATCTATCTATCTATCTATCTATCTTCTATCTATCTATCTATCTATCTATCTATCTATCTATCTATCTTCTATCTATCTATCTTCTATCTATCTATCTATCTATCTATCTTCTATCTATCTATCTATCTTCTATCTATCTATCTTCTATCTATCTATCTATCTATCTATCTATCTATCTATCTATCTATCTTCTATCTGTCTATCTATCTATCTATCTATCTTCTATCTATCTATCTATCTATCTATCTATCTATCTATCTATCTATCTATCTTCTATCCATCTTCTATCTATCTATCTATCTAATCTATCTATCTATCTATCTTCTATCTCTCTATCTCTCTATCTATCTTCTATCTATCTATCTATCTTCTATCTATCTATCTATCTATCTATCTATCTATCTATCTATCTATCTGTCTTCTATCTATCTATCTATCTATCTATCTATCTATCTATCTATCTTTCCTATCTCCGTATCTACAGCAACCTCTATTTGCATCACTCTTCCACCATTCCAGAAGTAACTCAAACTCTCAAGAATCACAAATCTATTTCATCTACTTTTAAAAGCCAACCAAGTTACTGGTACATCATGTGAGCAAAGAATTCACCAGGTCAAGTATGTGCAAATTTAAGGATGGACAGCGTTGCTTCCATTCTTAGCATCTAGCAGAATGTTTTTACAATAAGGACGTAACTCGACAAATGATGAACAACGTGCCCCAAGAGGAAAGTTGCGAGAAGGGAAAACAGTATGGGAATCTTAGTTCCGTTTCTGGATTTATTTATTTTTTTAATTTATTGTTTTAAAAAAAACCTAGAACACACAATTTTTTTTCTGTGAACTTTGCCTCCTCCACAACCCCACGCTACAAAATATTACAAAAGCACAGTGGGAAGGTAATATAAAGCAGCTCTTTTCTCTGCACCACTATTTAATAACCTGTATTTATCATAATTACACAGCTAGCAAACAGCTTTTTTTAATACGGCAATTCCCCCCCCAACACAGTCACCATTTTCTTAACCATTTGAGACGGTTCCGTGTACTCCTCAACCTTCAGGGTGGGGTGGAGAGGAAGCAGGAATAATTATTTCACTTTAGAAAGAGACTGGCTCCATATCTCCCCTTTCTTGCCCGCCCCCCTTTTCCACATGCTCGCTCACGTCTCTGTCCTCAGGTTGGGATTCAGTCTTCGGGTTCCAGTGAAAAATAACAAAGCAAAATTCATTAAATCCATCATACTTTGCCCCGACTAATGGAATGCTTGAACGCAGGATCTGAAAGAGAGCATAGGCCTTACTATGTCCTGGAGACAAGCTAATAGTTTGGCCGTTTACCTACTTGTAGACTTTCCATTAATCATGTCAAGGGCCAGTTCTAAACACCACTAAAAGCTACCGGTTTCAGTGACAAGCTCCCTTAACAAAAATACTTTCCAGAGATAGTTCAGAAGATGGTTCTCTATCTCTTAAAATAACCTGCAGTTTTTCTTTCTTTCTTTCTTTTTTCTTTCTTTCTTTCTTTTTCTTTCTTTCTTTCTTTCTATCTTCTATCAAACTATCACCTTATCTATGTCTGTCTGTCTGTCTATCAAACTATATTCATCATCTATCAAACTATCATCTTATCAATCATCTACCTACCTACCTACCTACCTACCTACCTACCTACCTATCTATCTATTTATCTATCTATCATCTATCAAACTATATCTATTTATCATCTATCAAACTATCATCTTATCTGTCTGTCTGTCTCTCTGTCTGTCTGTCTGTCTGTCTATCTTTCACTCATTTATGGTGGATTTCTATGTGATTTATGGTTATAAGAGATGTTCTTCACTTCATCCAGCAGAGCCTGTTCATAGCAGAACTGTGCTTTTATGTTACATTGTGTATAAATACAATGACTCCAATATAAAACTTATGGTTTTATTTCTTCTTTTATCATTTCACAGGTTTCATATTTACACAAATAAACAACTTGACAGTATAACTACATTTCTGTATACACCTGCTCTCCATGATGCAGAT
The DNA here is from genome assembly GCF_031021105.1 of Erythrolamprus reginae. NCBI lineage: Eukaryota > Metazoa > Chordata > Lepidosauria > Squamata > Dipsadidae > Erythrolamprus > Erythrolamprus reginae. The sequence goes on along the minus strand of NC_091955.1, from coordinate 92,641,952 downwards.
TCACCAACAGTCAGCATACGAATCCCGAAGAATTCTATCTTCCAACTGCCCCAACGGACCACATGCCAGTATGCAAATTAGCTCTCTCTCAACATTCCATCCCCCTTTTCCATGCTATATGCTAACAACCCATCTCTCTTTCTCTCTCTTCTTCCTTCCTTCCTTCCTTCCTTCCCCTTCCTTTGTGTGTCTATCATTTCTCTCCTCCCTCTCTCATCTAATCATCTCTCTCTCTATCCTTCCTTCCCTCCTTCCTTGAGTATCTTTCATTTCTCTCCTCCCTCTGTCATCTAATCATATCTCTCTCTTTCCTTCTAAGTGACAGTTATTTTAAAATCTCTCTCTCTTTCCTTCTTAGAGACAGTCTCTTAAAATAATCTAGTTATTCTATCTATCTGTTGTGATTCAGCCTGAGGCTGCTCAGGGACCAGCTGTGTCTCTGCTGGCTCCATGCCCGGAGGAGGAGGACAGCGAAGAGGAGGGGGCTGAACAGTCGGATGGGGGAGAGGAAGGTCAGGAATGGGACGAAGGAGAACAGCATGAGAGCCCCGGGGGGGGGGGGAGCTCTCCCCAGCCAGTGGCTTGGAGTCATTAGGTGATGACGCACAAGCCATCATTGACATGCAACAGAGACGTTCAGATCAAAGAAAGGAGCAATTAAGAAGTATTATCAGCACTGAATTAGGAACAGCTGGGCTTGGGTGTGGTCCTCCTTAGCAGGGTTTAAAAGGCAGGCAAGCCCTTGAAGCCATGTGGAGTGTTATCAGTTTGGAGTTGCGTTATCCTGTCTTGTTTCTCGGCGTCTCTGTTCCTGGCTTGTGGCCCAGCAGCTTTGGAAGACCCGTGGGAGGTGTAGGTCTGCTATCTACAGCCTCGGCTTGGCAGCAAGAATTCTGTATTGCTGCATGGACTTTTGCCTTCATGGATATATCTGAAGATACAGCATTTTCCTGTTTGTAAGGACATTTTCTGTTACCTGTGTTTTTCTTGAATTTTATAAAACTGCCTTTGCCTTTTGCCAGTGTGTCTGGCTTCTCTTTTGGGGTTGGTATTGGCTTCTGGAGTGACCCAGACAGAACACTATCTATCTATCTATCTATCTATCTATCTATCTATCTATCTATCTATCTATCTATCTATCTATCTATCTATCTATCTACCTACCTACCTACCTACCTACCTACCTACCTACCTTTCATCTATCTATCTCTCCTTCCCTCCTCCCTCCCTCCCTGCAAAATACTGCAAAATCCCCATTCCCACCCCACTCCTGGGGGAAGGATACTGCAAAATCTCCCTCTCCATCTCACTCTGGGGCCAGCCAGTGATGGTACTTGCTGGTTCTCCAAGCTATTCCAGAACCTAATGGATTTCACTCCTGGAGCTCACCCGATGTGTAGTGCTCGGGTCTCGAACCCAGACTGTCAGTTTGACAAGCTCTGTGTCTTTAACCACTAAGCCACCGAGGATCACCTATATGTTTTCTAGTGTTCTATCAGGTAGGTTTATCGCCTGTCATCCCTCTCTCGGTCAACGGATCTGTGAAAGCCTGGCTGTTTTCCTCCAATCCAGCTCATTCTTTACATTTCCTTTCCCTTGAAGGCCTTGCTGGCTTCTGAGACAAATTCATCATCAGACCATGAGTGTTGGCGTGCAGATGGCAAGCCGAGATTAAACCCACGGAGGCCTCGCTAACCCTGGTGCCGAAAGAGATGGTTATCATTCTTCTGAGCTTGCAAGCAAAGAAAAAAAATATATCTTCACCCAGCAAGATTGCAGATAAAATATGAATATCGGTATAAGACTAACGTGGGTGAGTTTCAAGGAACATATGCTGTCAATTTTATCTAAAAATCTAACTAACCATATTTGAGTGTGTGTGTGTGTGTGTGTGTGTGTTTGCAAGGGGAGTTGTGTGCTTCTTCATTTTGATGACGCACGTTGTTTCCCAGTGCAGTAATACACAACATTAAAAGTACAGTGGCTTGCTAATCTCTTTTTAAAAGGATGTTCTCTAACAGGTTGTTGTAGGTGTGTGTTTTGAGGAACAACAGACATATTTGCCCATGTGAAGCTTTTCTAGTGCAGTGGTACCTCTACTGAGAAATACCTCTTCTTAAGAACTTTTCTACATAAGAACCGAGTGTTCAAGATTTTTTTGCCTCTTCTCAAGAACCAATTTTCACTTACAAACCCGAGCCTCTGAAATTGTAACCGGAAAAGGCATGGAGAAGTCTCCGTGGGGCCTCTTTAGGAATCTCCTGGGAGGAAACAGGGCCAGAAAAGGTGGGAAGAAGTTTCTAGGAATCTCCTGGGAGGAAACAGGGCCACAAAAGGCGGGGAGAAGCCTCTGTGGGGCCTCTCTAGGAATCTCCTGGGAGGAAAAAGGGCCAGAAAAGGCGGGGAGAAGCCTCCATGGGGGCCTCTCTAGGAATCTCCTGGGATGAAACAGGGCTGGAAAAGGCGGGGAGAAGCCTCCTTAGGGCCTCTCTAGGAATCTCCTGGGAGGAAACAGGGCCTCCACCCTCCCTGTGGTTTCCCCAATCGCACGCATCATTTGCTTTTACATTGATTCCTATGGGAAAAATTGCTTCTTGTTACAAACTTTTCTACTTAAGAACCTGGTCACGAAACGAATTAAGTTTGTAAGTAGAGGTACCCCTGTATACTACTTTGGTTTATCTTTATTCCATAGAATGACAGAGTTGGAAGGGAGCCAGTGAATGGCTACCAAAATTTTTACTACCACACTGTGGGCATGGCTTATTCTGTGGGTGTGGCTCGATGGTCCTGTGATCAGGTAGGAGTGGCTTGCCGGCTATGTGACCAGGTGGGAGTGTCTTGACAATCATGTGACTTGAGCAAGGATTTCCCAAGAACCCCAAAACAATACCCATATCAATGGACTCAAAACAAGCAGGTCATTCAATTCACCCACATTCTAGAAGTGAGCAGCTATGGAACAGTGGAATGACGGAATCATCTCACTTAAAATTTTGAAAGCACATTTTCAGCATTGTCATAAAGGTGCCTTCATGATTGAAATGGCCACTCACAAAAATAATTACTTACTCAAAGGCAACAATCTAAGTGATCTTTCTCCAAAGCACTGAAGGCCAGAAAAGGAACAATGGATGGAAACTGACCAAGGAGAGATTCAACCTGGAAATAAGGAGAAACTTATCTGACGGTGAGAGCGATCAACTAGCTTGTCTGCAGAGGTTGTGAGAGCTCCAACACTTGAGATTTTCAAAGGGAGGTTAGATGATTATTTGTCTAAAATGGTGTAGGGATGCCTCCTTGATCTAGGGGTTGGACTACATAGAATAGAATAGAATAGAATAGAAAAGAATAGAATAGAATTCTTTATTGGCCAAGTGTGATTGGACACACAAGGAATTTGTCATTGGTACATATGCTCTTAATGTACATAAAAGAAAATATAGCTTTATCAAGAATCAGGTGGTACAACACTTAATGATTCTCATAGGGGTCAAATAAGCAATGAAGAAACAATCAATATTAATAAAAATCTTAGGATACAAGCAACAAGTTACAGTCATACAGTCCTAAGTGGGAGGAAAAGGATGATAGGAATGATGAGGAAAAAAACCTAGTAGAAACAGAAGTGCAGACTTAGTAAAAAGTTAGACAATGTTGAGGGAATTATTTGTTTAGCAGAGTGATTGCATTTGGGAAAAACTGCTTGTGTAGTTGTCTTGGTGTGCAATGCTCTGTAGTGACGTTTTGAGGGTAGGAGTTGAAACAGTTTGTGTCCAGGATGCGAGGGGTCCGTAAATATTTTCACTGTCCTCTTTTTGAGTCGTGCAGTATATAGGTCCTCAATGGAAGGCAGGTTGGCAGCCATTGTTTTTTCTGCAGTTCTGATTCTCCTCTGAAGTCTGGGTCTGTCTTGTTGGGTTGCAGAACCAAACCAGATAGTTATAGAGGTGCAGATTACAGACTCAATTATCCCCTACAAGGTCCCTTCCACCTCTAGTAATCTAATCTAATCTAATCTAATCTAATCTAATCTCTAATCTAATCTAATCTAATCTAATCTAATCTAATCTAATCTCTAATCTAATCTAATCTAATCTAATCCTGCCTTCAGGTGCTCTGGAAAATAGGTTGACTCTCTTCTTTGTGGCAGCCCCTGAGATATTGGAAGATTGCTATCATGTTGGTTATGACCTATAAAAGCCCTTCATGGCACTGGACCAGATTATCTCATGGACCACCTTCTGCTGCACGAATCCCAGCAACCAGTTAGGTCCCACAGAGTGGGCCTTCTCCGGGTCCCGTCAACTAAACAATGTCGTTTGGCGGGACCCAGGGGAAGAGGCTTCCCTGTGGCGGCCCCGGCCCTTTGGAACCAACTCCCCCCAGAGATTAGAATTGCCCTCACCCTCCTTGCCTTTTGTAAGCTTCTTAAAACCCACCCCTGCTGTCAGGCATGGGGGAACTGAGATATTCTTTCCCCCTAGGCCTTACAATTTATGCATGGTATGTTTGTATGTATGTTTGGTTTTATAATAAGGTTTTTTTTGGTTGTTTAGTATTGGATTGTTACATGCTGTTTTTATCACTGTTGTTAGCCGCCCCAAGTCTGAGGAGAGGGGTGGCATACAAATCCAATCAATCAATCAATCAATCAATCAATAAGCAAACAAACAAACAAACAAATAAACAAACAAATAAATAATCCAGCCAACCAGCCAACCAGCCAACCAGCCAACCAGCCAACCAGCCAACCAGCCAACCAGCCAGCCAGCCAACCAGCCAGCCAGCCAGCCAGCCAGCCAGCCAGCCAGCCAGCCAGCCAGCCAGCCAGCCAGCCAGCCAGCCAGCCAGCCAGCCAGCCAGCCAGCCAGCCAGCCAGCCAACCAACCAACCAACCAACCAACTAACTAACCAACCAACCAACAAACAAACAATGTCACCCCTGGGCCTTCTTTTCATTAAATGAGACATTCCCAATTCCTGCTACCGTTTTCCACGTGTTTTAGCCTTCAGCTCCCCTAATCATCTTCATGGCTCTTCTCTGCACTCTTTGTACAATAGCTTTTACAGAAGAGCTGGAGTGAGTTCAACGACCAAGAGATCGGTGAAAAACCCCAATGCTGCATTTGCAGATTGTGCTAAGCTTGGTTAGCATTGACGTTGAATATGGATTGATATTGTGGCTTCTCCAGTTGTGCAAAGCCTGTCTGTTTGGTAAGTCTGTTGGTTGTGCAAGAACCAATGGGTTTATTCAGATACCAAGAAAAGCAATATTTAGCATCAGCATATCATGACTTACATCATCGACATAGTAAATCTTACTATGATCTATTATTACATTCCTGGAATATCATATCTAATCAGGGAGGGTTGACTTTATCAGAGAGGGTGTAACTGTCTGAGGTTGATTACAAAATATTTGGAAGACCACATGGAGAGGTCCTTCCTTCTCTCTGAGCTTGGCGGGGTTTTTTGCATTACTCAAAGTAGGTAACGTCATCTGTGCTAGTAAACTTGCTAGCGATTGTCTGTGTTCACTTCTTAGATTTAAGAACTGAATTTCATTTTGGAATACAAGCCAGCAACCATCGCACACTCCTCCGCCTCCATCTTCCCCGCGACAAAGAAAAACCCTGTGCAAAGGAGTTTGTCTGAGCATGAGTGGCTGCTCTCAATGGCCCCAAAGCAAAATTAAACTGAAACAAAGCTCTGGGTTTACTTTTTTTAAATAAAAAAGAGGGTTGGTCTAGGTTGCATATTACAAAGATTCTACTCTACTCTACTTCACTCTGCTGTATATTCTATTCTATTCTTTTTATTCCTCCCTTATATTCTGTTCTGTTCTGTCCTGTCTTGTCCTGTCCTATATTTTATACTATTCTCTTCTAATTCTCTTCTAATTCTACTCTACTCTATTCTAACTCTACTCCACTCCATTCCATTCCATTCCACTGTGCTCTCTATTCTATTCCATTCCATTCCATTCCGTTCCGTTCCGTTCCATTCTGTTCCATTCCATTCCATTCTATTCTATTCCATCTCTCCTCTCCTCCTCCCTCCCCTCCCCTCTCCTCCTTCCCTTCCTTCCCCTCCCCTCCATTCCATCTCTCCTCTCCCCTCCCTTCCCCTCCCCTCCCTTCCCCTCCCCCCTCTCCTCCATTTCATTCTATTCATTGCGGTCATAAGTCAAGGACTACCTGTAACCAAATGGGCTGATTGGTTACGTCACTTCCTTAAGCCCCCTTGATAACTTGGAAAACAAAGTTTTCTGAAAAGTGTCTCTGTGGTTGACTACGATGCCCTCTGAATGTCAACAAAGAATCACCAGATCAATAATAAATGTGCATCCTTAAAAAAACAAAACAAACCCCCCCCCAACAATAACAAGCCTGGAATAATTCATTATTTGGTGGGTGACAGAATGATGGTCTGGAAGCTTAGCTTTTCTAATTGAAGTAAGAAGTGCTTGCAAGGGAGGGAGATATATTGCATTGTTTTCCAACATCGTTAACTGGTTTGTGGAGTGTCGTCTCCTGTAAACGAAAATATAATTGAGTAGCATAAATGTCACCAGGATAAGAAATAAATTAGCGCACATAGACAACAATTCAAAGGGGTTGGTCAACGAATAGGATCGGGCCCAGTTACTTTGCTGTCTAACATGAAGGACAGGGGTGTGACCCGATATAGGTAGTCCTCAACTTGCAGCCAATTCGTTTAGGGACTGTTCGAAGTGACAGCAGCACTGGAAAGAAGTGACCCATGACCATTTTGCACCCTGACAACTGTCTTCAGAGCTGAAGGAGCCTCTTGGAGTAGAAGCAGAATGCCTTCAAAGAAAAAAGACAAGAAATTCCAGTTGCTTCCTGAAAAAAAGAAAAGAAAAGCACCTTTGGGTCAACCATGACCTGGATGACTGAGAATCTACGTAGATAATGTTGGGCAAACCGAACCCGCACAATTCGGGTCCGTACCGAATTTTGTGGTGTTCGGCATGCCAGACCCGAACCCGAATTTTTTTTTAAAAAATCATGCTTTAGTTCACCATTCGTGCCGAACACCGCGAAAACCACTGCCCGGCTGTCATCTGCTGAGAAGAGGAGGAGGAGCCGGGCGCCAGTGGCGGCAGAAGAAGGCGAACACTGGGGAGCTGTCGGCCGGTTGGGAGGCTGGGAGGGAGGCACAAAAGGAGCTGGGGAATCCCACGAAGAGATTCCGGGGACGGAGCTTTGATGTCACGTACACCGGCAGGTTGCTAAGGACGCCAAAGTGATCACTTCCTGGATTCACGTGAGAGTGAGATTTTGGTGATTTTCACTGATATTTTTGCTTCCGTATATACGCAGAAGGGAAAAAAATTGGCGAAAATCACTAAAATGTCGCTCACACGAGTGTCTCCACATGAAATTTCTTTTTCTGTGCATGTGCAGAAGCCAAATCACACATGGGGGTGCGGGGGCGCATGTCAGGGAAACACAGCTGCGTGTGCATCCTGAAAATTGCTACCGGAACAGAGCACCAGACTGTTGCAGTAGCGGCCCCTCACTGCTTACAACCAGTAATGGGCAGCCAAAATGTTTACTGCTACACTGTGGGCGTGGCTTTTTGGTGGGTGTGGCTTAATGGTCATGTGACTGGGTAGAAGTGGCTTGCCGGCCATGTGACCAGGTGGGAGTGGCTTGAACGATCCTCATTGTTCAAGTGAACTTTTAAGTCCTCGACTTACAACCTTACCAGTGTCGCTCGCTGGGATGACAATTTGCTTCGTGTTTCCTGCGCTCTCCTTCCTGGGTGGCCCCCCCCCACCTCAGGCTGGGTAGCTAGGCAAACGGGTACTGCCAGAAGCATAAATGCTGCCAGCACTGCTTCCACCCAGGCCTTCTGCTTGCACCTCAGGCAGGAAGTGGCCATGTGAGGCTGGAGGGGAGCTGGACAGGAGAGAGGGAAACTTGTCCAAGGCCAGAAAGGACGAAAACATCAGACCAGAATATCTCCGGGACCGCCTTCTGCCGCACGAATCCCAGTGACCAGTTAGGTCCCACAGAGTTGGCCTTCTCTGGGTCCCATCGACTAAACAATGTTGTTTGGCGGGACCCAGGGGAAGAGCCTTCTCTGTGGCGGCCCTGGCCCTCTGGAACCAGCTCCCCCCAGAGATCAGAATTGCCTCCACCCTCCTTGCCTTAAAATCCACCTCTGTCGTCAGACATGGGGGAATTGAGATATCCCTTTCCCCCCAGGCCTATACAATTTATGCATGGTATGTTTGTGTGTATGTTTGGCTTTTAATAAGGATTTTTAGTTATTTTAAATATTAGATTTGTCATACGCTGTTTTATTATTGTTGTTAGCCGCCCCGAGTCTACGGAGAGGGGTGGCATACAAATCTAATAAATGAATAAATAAATAAAAGAGGAAAAAGGCAAGTAGCGCAGACGAAGCAGCAGCAGGAGGGGGGGAAAAAGGAGAGCTGAGCCCAGACCAGCAATCCAGGAAGTGACAGCTGCCAATCAGCTGGAGCTGCACACGGATCTTCATTTCTGCCAGTGGAACTACATTCCACCATGTCCTGCCTGCTGCCCACCCCTTCTTACAACCGTTGCATGATCCCAATAACTCCTTCTGGCTTAAAAGTCTGTGCTGGTCAATCCCTCCCCTCCTGCCCCGCCCACCCAGCACTCAAAGAAATCCAGTTTGAAACCCCCCCCCCCCCCGATCTAACCCATCGTGGACGAGATCTGAAATCATAGCAACGGAAAAGAACGGCAGTAAAGCATTGCATTGAATTCCACGTGGCCCCGCGGAGCATTGCTTGCAAAACCGTATTGAGTTAATCGCGTGTTGAAAAGAACAAGTTCACGCTGACCTTGTACTTCCGTTATTTTATTATTTCCTATTTATTTATTCAGCTCATGACCTGCCTTTTTCCTCCTCGGGCAAATCCTGAAGGCGGTCGTAACAATAAGAAATTGCAAATCTATATTAAAGTGAATAGTACAATAATTTGCAATTAAATGGCTGCGGGAAGAGATGCATTTTTTAAAAGAGATTTCGAAGCGCCCGGAGAATTAAGAGGTGGATTAGAGATGGATTAAATGAACACATCAACAAATATCTCGCACGCCGTTCAAAGGACGACCCCCGTGCTGGTTTGGGAGATCAGATTCTCCTCTGAATTCATGGTTAAAGGGTCACCGGGGAGAACTTTCACCTCCATTTTCTGCTGTCAAAAACTGCTACGTTAACCTATCCTATTCCATTCCATTCCATCCCATTCCATTCTACTCTGCTCTATATTCTATTCCATTCCATTCTATTCTATGTTATTGGCTGAACAACCACCACTGCCACATATATTCTGTTTCTAAGTTAAGGATTCTAACATTGGTTGTAATCCCAGTGTGGAAAGCTAACAGTCTTACAGAAACACAAATGTCAACACTCCAGATCAACACCTGGGGAATGGAAGAACAGAACATTCCAAATTTGTTGGGCTTTTATTTCTCAAAAGCAGGCCCCCCCTTTTTTTCAATATTTTTCCTACCCATCATTTATTTCCTACCCATCATTTGGGCGTGCATAAGCGCACTAGTGTGCCTTCTTTCCCCTGTCCAATTGTCTCTCCTTATCTCATTTATCTTTTCTTCCTTTCAAATATGTTCACCTATACTTTTATATCTTTTCTTCTATTCTTTTCTTTACTTATATTATTACATATCTTTCTCTTCAATGTGTATTATGTATTGGACAAACTAAACAAACAAACAAACAAATAAATAAATTTATTGCATTGCTAAACTCTTTCTGCCTTGGTTGAGTGTGACGCGCTCCTTACATTCCGCAATCTCATTTGTTTATATGTGAGCATGTTCTGCTAATAGGAATGGATGCTGATAGTTGGCTGGCCTTTGGCCATCTGGTAGATAAGAAACGCTGTTGGTTTTAGGAGCAAGTTTTGGGCTTCATACTTTGGAGGTAACACAGAATGTAATTCTCCTGGCAAATTGGCTGTGTGCATGAAGGGAATATAATTCTGGCGCCCTCTATGGGGTTTAAGGTGTGAAAGGAGTCATATAAGAAAAAAGAAAACTGCTTCTCATTTGCAAGGGGAAAAATAATAATAATAATAATAATAATAATAATAATAATAATAATAATAATAATAATTTACAAGTGGAGGAGACAGAAGGACTAATACTGGCCGCACAAGAACAGGCCATTAGAACAAATGCTGTCAAAGCCACAATTGAAAAATCAACAGACGATCCAAAGTGCAGACTCTGTAAAGAAACAGATGAAACAATCGATCACATACTCAGCTGCTGCAAAAAGATTGCACAGACTGACTACAAGCATAGACACGATGCTGTGGCACAGATGATCCACGATGACGAACTTTACGCAAAATTCGGCTGAACCCGAACCGAACCCGAACCTGAAACCAAATGGGGAATCCCACCAAGAGATTCCGGGGGTGGAGCTTTGAGGTCACATATACCGGCAGGTTGCTAAGGACGCCAATTCCCTGGCTGGGGAATTCTGGAAGTTGAAGTCCAGATATCTTCAAGTTGTCAAGGTTGGGAAACACTGCCTTAAGATGAGTCTTGAAGCTTCATTTTCCCTGTTGCTCAATTGTGTCAAGGAAGCTCCTCTGCTTCTTCTTATGAGAGGAGAGGGGTGTTAAAATGGGCATCCGGCAGGGGGATTATTTATTAAGCGTATTATTAAGTTATCATCTCTACAACATCTTTCTTGTCAACACCTACTTCAGCTTCAACCACAGCAACACACGAGCACACAATAGATACAAATTAAAAGCAAACTGCTCTAAACTTGACTGCAGGAAATACGACTTTAGTAACCTAGTAGTTGATGCATGTAACTCACTACCTGACTCTGTAATTTCATCACCTAACCCCCAAAACCTTACCCTTAGACAAACCCCTGTTGACCTCACCCGATTCCTCAGAGGTCAGTAAGGGGCATGCATAAGTGCACCAGTGTGCCTTCCTTCCATTGTGCAGAATGTGGCCGCGTGAGCAATCATGGGCCTTCCTAGATATGCCCATGTCTCATCAACACTTCGCAGCTTGCACTGCCTGCTGATTCATTTCCGGACACAATTCAAAGTGTTGGTAATGACCTATAAAGCCTTTGGTAATGACCTATAAAGCCTTTCATGCCACCGGACCAGAATGCTTACGGGACCGTCTTCTGCCGCATGAATCCCAGCAGCCAATTAGGTCCCACAGAGTTGGCCTTCTCCAGGTCCTGTCGACTAAACAACATTGTCTGGCGGGACCCAGGGGAAGAGCCTTCTCTGTGGCGGCCCTGGCCCTCTGGAATCAACTCCTCCCGGAGATTCGAACTGCCCCCACTCTCCTCGCCTTCCGCAAGGTGTTGAACACCCATTTATGTCACCATGCATGGGGAGGCTAATTCATTTATCTTGCTTCTGGTCATCTTTTTTTCTTCCACCTTTCCATTGTTTCCATTGACCTGTAGCATTTGAGTGTGGTGTGACTGTGTAGTATTGATTGTTTTTAGTAATAATGGGTTTTAACTTGTTCTTTTTAATATTAGATTTGTATTATATTGTATTGTTATTGTTGTTGTGAGCCGCCCCAAGTCTTCGGAGAGGGGGTGACATACAAATCTAAATAATAATAATAATAATTATTATTATAATAATAATAATAATAATAATAATTATTATTATTATTACTGTTATTGTTGTTGTTATTGTTATTGTTGTTGTTACTGTTACTGTTACTGTTGTTATTATTATTATTATTATTATTATTATTATTATTATTATTATGAAGTACAACACAGCAAACGAGATCACTATGCTGGATTTCGTATTTCATCACCAGTCAGGCGCTTCCCAAGCACCTAGGACTGCGTGATGTAGCGGCAAATTATGTTTGCCGATCCCAGTAAAGCCGCCTTTTGCAATTGACAGGTGGAGATTTTGTCAATTCCAATGGTTTTCAAATGTCCACTGAGATCCTTTGGTACTGCGCCCAGCAGTATTATTATTATTATTATTATTATTATTATTATTATTATTATTATTATTATCCCCTGTCCTAATGTTTCTCTCTTACTAGTATCATGTATATAAATATTATATCTTTGTATACCACCAATATGTATGTGACAAAACAAACAAACAAATAAATAAAATAAATATAGCAAGAGTTATGGGCAACTTTACCTATTCAGTTTTCTGCCTACCTTGGCAGAACGGTTAACACAGATTTAAATTCTATTATGCTGAGAGATGAAGGCCGAGCTTTATTGGTTTTGGGGACAAAACCCCACAGAGGCAGCTGGTGCCAGCGTCAAGAGACTAGATCAGATAAATGGGTCCTGGTGTTCTTGGAAAGAAATATGAGTTTCATCTCATATCGCTTTGGAAAATCATACCCAGGTCTGTTTGAATTAACCGTCTCAGCACTTTGCAAGATGAGTTGTTTCAATGGGGGCGGTGGGAGGCAGCAGTATTATTAATTCATTTGCAGCGGCTGGGCTGTCAATTTGACTACAGCCCACAGTACGTTACTGCAGGGAAGTTATAAGCGGTCAGCAGAAGACAACAAACTAAAAATGATTACTCAAGCATTTCGCTGGTAGACCCTTATCTAATCGCAGGACATCTGATGGATGACATGAACATGCAATAATAGATTTTGATTTGTAGAGTTTGGAGATTCCTAGAATGGGACCATAAAATCTCTTTAAAGGTTTGTTTATAAGTGGGAAACTTTTATACACATCATAATTTACTGAGATAATGAATGCATTTCAGGCAGCGGACCTGTCATGGTGCCTGAAGTTTGCACCACAAACTTCTCTCAAGGGCAGGAGGCGGCAGATGGCAGCAGCAGTGGTGGCCATGGTTATCTCGTGTGGGCATACGATGCCAGCCAATTGCATCACGATGAGGCTGTCTGTGGAGGGTTTAGGACTTTTTGCCTCCGCCAATTGGATGACCAGAAGCAAGATATATCAATTCATTTACTGGGGTGACGATGCACGTTTGGGAGATTTGAAAGAACATGTTAGAGGTAGATAATCATGAAGAAAAATCGGCGAGGTCACTAGGAGTCTAAAACCCTCTTGATGGCTCATAACCAATCAATCAACCACTCAGCATCTAAATTATTTAACTCCCTGTTTTTGATAAATAGCCAAAGTTAAGTTGTTTTAAAACTCTAGGATATCTGACAAGTGGGGTAGATATAGAGGTGGAAAAGAGATTTATCTGCTTTGCAATTAATGTCTTGGATAAAGGGAAGCTCTTCACAATCTTATATTTTAATTATAATGAGTGGGAATGAGATATGTAAAGCCAGCTGATTATATTTGATTGTTTTAATCTTTGGAATTTTGTTTGTAGTTTGTCTTTATCTGCTTGTAACCTGCTGTGAGTCAATCTGATTTGGGAGTATACAAATATGGCAAACAAATCGCGATATACTTATAAAATGTAATTCTTTAATGATGGGATTCTTCAGAGGTAATGAACTTCGGCTCCCATTATCCTCAGCCAGCATTTTCTATTTAGGAAGATTACTTGAGAACTTACACGGAAAGCAAGGGGATAAAGAGAACAATAAAACTTATGTTTGTATTATTCTTTTCTAAGTCTCCTCTTCTGTGTGCATGCTCATATTTGCAAGCTAACAAATTAGCAAGTCTTCTTGTGTGTGTGTGTGTGTATTTGTGTGTGGTGGCTCAGTGGATTTGTCAGTTGGAAAGCCAGCAGCCCAGGTTCAATAAGAAATAAAGTTTGGAGTTTCAGATCTTTTCAGAGTTCGTTGTGTGGGCTTTAACTCATTTGAAGATAATCTTTTTTTTAAAAAAAATATTTATTTTGTCCAATACACAATGAGGGTTTTAGTGGGTACATATATATAAAATACATGATGAAGGTTATAGAGGAGATACTCATAGTAAAATATATCTAAGAAAGAATAGAAAAGAAAGTATAGTAATAGAACATATCAATGAAAGAATAGAAGAAGAGATATAGGAATAGAAGAAAGGTATAGGAGATATAGGAGAGCAATAGGACAGGGGACAGAAGGCACTCTAGTGCACTTGTACTCGCCCCCTTACTGACCTCTTAGGAATCTGGATAGGTCAACCGTAGATAATCTAAGGGGTAAAGTGTTGGGGATTTGGGGATGACACTATGGAGTCCGGTAATGAGGTCCACGCTTCGACAACTCGGTTACTGAAGTCATATTTTTTACAGTCAAGTTTGGAGCAGTTGTGTGCTCTTGTGTTGTTGTGGTTGAAGATGAAGTAGTCGCCGACAGGCAGGACGTTGCAGCATATGATCTCGTGGGCAATACTTAGATCTTGTTTAAGGTGTCTTAGTTCTAGGCTTTCTAGGCCCAGGATTGAAAGTCTAGTCTCGTAGGGTATTCTGTTTCGAGTGGAGGAGTGAAGAATCTGGTTAATTTTTATCTCTCTCTCTCTTTTAATTATTCCTTGCACATTGCTTTATTTCAGAGTGTGTACTGCATAAGTCAAAAAGAGGGCTGTGAAAATATTTACTCACCCTTCACATCCTGGACATAAACTCTTTCAACTCCTACCCTTAAAACGTCACTACAGAGCACTGCACACCAAGACAACTAGACACAAGAACAGTTTTTTCCCTGAATGCCCTCACTCTGCTAAACAAATCAATCCCTCAACATTGTCAAACTATTTACTAAGTCTGCACTACTATTGCTACTACTTTTTTCTCATCATCCCTATCACCCATCTCCTCCCACTTATGACTATATGACTGTAACTTGTTGCTTGTATCCTTAAGATTTTTTATTAATATTGATTGATTCCTCGTTGCTTATTTGACCCCTATGACAATCATTAAGTGCTGTACCTCATGATTCTTGACAAATGGCATCTTTTCTGTTATGTACACTGAGAGCATATGCACCAAAGACAAATTCCTTGTGTGTCCAATCACACTTGGCCAATAAAGAATTATCTGTTCTATTCTATTCTATTCTATTCTATTCTATTCTATTCTATTCTGTCCTGTCCTGTTCTGTTCTACTCTTCTCTACTCTACTCTACTCTAACTTACCCCCAC